>NW_015540856.1:265327-293399 GCF_001515605.1 Sinocyclocheilus anshuiensis | reverse complement strand
ATTTGAAAAATAATGTGTTTTTTGAACATTAAAGCATGTCAACATATTCTGTTACACCAAATACACCAAATAATGATCTTTAAAATAGCATCATATGACCCCTTTAACAAATGAACCTCAAATTAGACTGATTAGCCATTTGTGCTGGATATTGATTTCCATCATTACACTTACATTTATTCATTTAGCAGAGGCTTTTATCCACAGCAACCTACAAATGAGGAATCATTAGATTACCTCGTGACTCTCATTTATGGTTTTATTTGTGCATTGGTCCCGATCCGAAGCCCAAACTGAAAGGTGACACCAGGACGTTTCGGGTATGGCTCGACCCAAACCAGTACCAGCAGGACATGACTAACAGCATTCAGAACGGAGCAGAAGACCCCTACGAGACCTTCAATATCATCATGAGACGCAAACCCAAAGAGAACAACTTCAGGGTCAGATGATCCCTGATTTATCGCTGCCTTTAGACTCACAGAGCCAGACTGTTGACTGTCAACTACCAAAAAAAAAAAAATATATATATATATATAAACTTTTGTTCATTTAAATGAAATAAACAATAACTGAAATAAAATAAGCTTGAATTTGAGAAAAAAAAAAAATTCAGTTAGTTGCAATGCAAAATTTCAAATTTTAGTTAAAGCTGCAGTCCGTAACTTTTTTGTGTTCAAAATGTACAAAATTGATATAATTGAGTACACCATGAATCCATTTTCCAAACCATGTTTTTGGCTTGTTCTGAATCACTACGGTACACCTGTTGTACCGTAGTGATATAAATAAAGGTGACTTGACTTGACTTGACTTGACCTGTAATAAGTGTTTATATTCGGACTATTTCAGACTGGTTCGGGTAGGTACCGCTGCGGAGAAGCCCAGTACCTGCATGATTCGCCATAGACATAAACAGAGAGAAGTAGCTCCGGCTACAATGTTCTTCCGCAAAACGCACGCAGTTCTGTTTATTAACCGCTAGAGCGTCAAATGTTACGGACTGCAGCTTTAAATTTATATTTTAAGTGGTTGGTTCATAGTTTTAGTAAAATATGAAAGCCCGTTTCCACCACAGAATAAAAAAATAAAAAAGGTAGTTGTTTTTTCTTTTGATTCAGAGTTTATAGCTCATGATTTTGCCTTTTTTTCTCGCAAAAATAACTGAGTTGCGAGATATAAACTCATAATTCTGACTTTCTCACAATTGCGAATTTATGCAATTCTGACTCGTTATTTCTCTGAATTCTGAGTTCACATCTAGCAATTCAGTTTTTTTGTTTCCGCCACAGAAAAAAGTATGATAATAAAGGTAATTGGGATTTTTTTTTTCTTTTCTTTTTTGTATCTTGCAATTCTGCGAGTGAGTAAATTCTGAGTAAATTTTTTTTTTATCCTGTGGTGGAAATGGGTTTCCAACCTAAAATAATTAAAACTAAAACTACAATAAAAAATTTCGAAAAACTAAATGGTAGATCGTTAAAAAACCCCGAAAACTTTCCCATTTCAAATAAAAACTAATTTAAAATATTAATAAATACTATATATTAATGATGGCAAAAATAACACTACCGATGACTATCAGCATAAAGTTTTTTCTTTCAACAATTCCTGGCCAGGAAGTGCCCAATCAGACTGAAAGTAGATACTGACGTTTAATCAACACGTAAAATAGGGCTTTGGTGATTCTATCATTCACAATGATCAAAAATTAATTCCTTTTTTTTTTTTGTGCAGGCCGTGTTGGAGACCATCTGTAACCTGATGAACACAGAGTGTGTGGTGCCCGACTGGCTTCACGACATTATTCTGGGTTATGGAGATCCTGGTAGTGCCCATTACTCAAAGATGCCTAACCAGATTCCCTCTCTGGACTTCAACGACACCTTCCTGTCCATCGAGCACCTGAAGTCCTGTTTCCCCAACCACATGGTGAAGGTGACCGAGGAAGATCCCGCTCGACAGGTCCCGCCTTTCAGGTCATGAATCCTCATTATTGGATAAGTGCTGTGTATTAGTGCTCTACGGGGTTTGCTGTTTGCCTTGTTCCATACATATTTAACATTTTAGATTTTAAAAGACAGGGGACACAACCATTCAAAAGTTTGTGATCAGCAATTATACTCACTTCTTCTGTAGATGAGGCTGGATCATGAATGATTCGCGCGAACATAGACGCATTTATGTAGATAGGGAGCGCATTCCCTTCACAAACAATGTAGTCCACTGCGAGTTCAGCGGCTCAGATGTCGGGAGTAAATGACGACTGCTGTTCATTATTACATCCAACAAAAATAATGTGAAATAACGGCGGACTGATGACAGTCACTCAGGGCGGGTCTAAGTTAAGACACCAGTCCAGTCTGTGCTGAAACGCTACTGTCAATCAAACTATCGTGGGAGGGGCCTGAGGGGCCTCAGGCATCTGAGATCGGCTCGATTTGAGAAAGGGGAAAACATTTAACCAGATTAAAAAAAAAACACTGGGTGTGGATTATCATTTATCATTATAGGATGGTTGTGTACACACACTGCCACATTTCAGTTCAAACAACTTGTAAAAGTACATGTAGCATCCTATGACCCCTTTAAAGAAATTAAGAGTTTTATTGAGCAAGGATGCATTCAGTTGTTCAAAAGTGACAGTGAAGACATTTATAATTTTGCTAAAGATTTCTATTTCAAATAAATGCTGTTCTTTTTAACTTTGTTCATCAAAGAATCCTCTGGTTTCCACAAAAATATTAATAATAAAAAAAAACTCAACATTGATAAGAACCATTAATAATAACTGAGCAGCAAACCAGCATATTAGAATGATTTCTGAAGGATCATGTGACTCTGAAGACTGGAGGAATGAATGAATAAAAATTTAAATTTGCATCATAAAATTAAATTACTTTTTACAATATATTCAAATAAAAATCAGTTATTTTAAATTGCTAAATTATTTCACAATATTACAGTTTGCAATTATTGGTGAGCAGAAGAGACTTCTTTGAAAAAGCATTTTTTTGAAAATCTTACCAGGCCCAAAGTTTTGAATGATTGTGTAAGAGGGCTATTTGCGTTGAAGGTTTATTGAAATTGCGAATTCGATTTCCTGTGCAAAATGCAAAGGTTAAAAAGCGTAAAGCAAATGAGGACGAGAAGCAGGATGAGGAAGATCTCACGCTGGTGGTGGAGCCTCATGTGAGTCCCAACAGAGGCCCGTATCCCTACAACCAGCCCAAACGGTATGTGGAGCTGTAATAACTGCCTGCATTTTAGACAGTCCAGCTGTCCTTGGCTCAGCCAGTGCACTCAATATTCATCTGTATAAACACAATGCCTGTTATGGAAACATTGACATCCATTTTTGTCCACTTTTACAGAAACACCATCCAGTTTACACCAACCCAGATTGAAGCCATTCGTGCAGGGATGCAACCAGGCCTTACTATGGTAAAAAATCTCTTATTACTCTAATACACTTTATATTTATATTTCTTTATTTCGTTATTTCTTTATTTTCTTGTTCTTTGCTTCACCTCATGACGTATTTTCCTTCCATCCAGTGGGGAGAGATGTATTTGTCTCATATTTCTGTACTGCATTCAGTCCAAAACCTCTTCTAAATCATCTGCTCTTTCCCTTTGCTGTAGGTTGTTGGTCCTCCCGGAACAGGAAAAACAGACGTGGCTGTTCAGATCATCTCCAACCTGTACCACAACTTCCCCGAGCAGAGGACGCTTATCATCACACACTCGAATCAGGTACACACGCAGCACCGTTACTGAAGAAATGCTTCAGTTAGGATTACAAATCTGTCACTTCAACTGCTAAATCGTGACCATTAATCCAAACTCAACATCTGTGAGAAATGATAGGGACTTATAAAAGTACATGACTGAAACAGTACTTTTCTATATGTCTGTTGTCTGAATACGTCTGCGTTTGTCTTGTCCAGGCTCTGAACCAGCGGTTTGAGAAGATTATGGCATTAGACATCGATGAGCGTCACTTCTGCGTCTGGGACATGGAGAAGAAGAGCTGGAGACTGAGAAAGATTTCAGCAGGTGCAGCACTCACTCTCTCCACACACACTCACACACACTCTCTCTCTCTCACACACACACACACTTAATCAATTCGCCAAAAAATCGCCAAATCAATTCTGATTTACTGTAGACTTATCATAAGGACTTATTTTTCCTTGAATTTCCTTTGAAATTAGGGCTGCTATTAATGCTTATTTTTTCTATCAATTATTTTTCTGTTTAGTCAATCTAAAATTTTCAATCATTTTCTTATTCATTGATTAATTATTTGGTTAATTTGCCAATAAATCATAACTATAGCCATAACTAATTTTCCAACATTTTATTCATAAAAATCACCATAAAAATACTTAATTTACAAATAAAAAATGACCAACATAAAAAAGTAAATAAATAATAAAGTGGCAAGAATTCAAAGGCATTCATCAGTAATGCAAATGTCCATGAGTCCAACATAAATTCAGCCCAACAATGGCAAGTGCTCATTATACTTGGAAATGCACTATTTATGTAATGTTTCAGGTATGAGTCAATTTTTCTTAAAAAAAAAAGAAACGCTCTTAACCAATGCTATAATATACAGGGAACACATTTGGTACATTGGTATAATAACAACAGAGGCCAAACTGTTAGATTCAATTGCTATACTTCAAATATAATGAACTCTCAAATAAAACTGAGCTGAAACGAACGTTTAAATTGCACATAAGGTAGTTTTCTTTGACAGACTTATTTAATACATAACAGGTTAAGCGAATAAGCCCCTCAGAATAACTATCTATTAAAGTAAAGAAGTAAAAAGTGTTTGAAAGCTTGTGCTCTTCCTGTCTGTGTGGAGCAGCTGCAGCTCTGATGAATTGTACCGTTTAGCAACTAAAAAAAATAAATGTTTATTTTTTTACAATGATTTTTTAGTATGCTTCAGTGTACCTCTGACCTTAGGGTCTCCAAGCATGTCGAGTTTTATAAGCTTTACCAAATGAGAAAAATAAAGCCCTGTTTAGCATTTTCTACAGCACGATTCTGTATCTACGGTGCCAAGAGTGTGAGTTTGCATTCTGAACTGAATGTGATGATTGAGATGTTGTACAGAATAACAAACATACAGCATAACTACTATATAGTCTGGTGGTTCACAAATTAATAGCTCCAGTGAATCAGTTAAAAACACTAACATGAGTTATCAATACAACTGCTGAATGAATTGTCCCACAGAAAAGCTAGAATGCAGTAGAAAACAAGCATGAGAGATTCAACCAACAGACGTGTTGCTTTTTAGTGTTCACCTTTGAACATTAGATGTAGTTAATAATAAATATGCGGTATTTGTTTGTGCTTGTTTCCACGTTAAACTTCCACGTTCGCTAAAATGTTTTTTAATGCGCTCCTAAACTGCTCCTCAAATTAGGAGCACATGTTTCTTGAGGAAAATTAAGCACCAAGCCCTGGTTTCTGTCCTGGACAACATGGTCTCCTCTGAGATGTAGTAGTCTTGAGTACGAACTGTGCTGTCGTCTCGTCTGTGTCAGGTATGGAAGAGTGAACTATGTTCTGTCTCGCCGTCTGGAGCTCCTGTGAGAGGTGGCACATCTGCAGGAGAGTCTGGATGTTCCAGGTGACGTCTCCTACACCAGGTGCTCACTCCCCTCTCAACATGATCTGCTGCACATCTGTCTCTCTGTCATTTCTGTACAAAGGAAGATGGTAGCTAGGGCTGCATGATTATGACAAATCATAATTGTCGATTATTCTCTTGAAATTGTAAATGCGATTATTAATTATGATGATCACAATTTAGATTGAATGATGCTTTGAATAGCTTTATACCATTGTTTGAAGCAACTGCGTGCCATATTTTTATATGAAAATAAACGAGCTGAAAACACTCTTCCTGAAAAACCTTTGTTGCTTTTCTATAGCATTAGGCCTCAAAAAATAAATAAAATAAAATAAATGAATAAAAGTAAAAATATGCATGGTATTATAATGTTATACTAAAACTAAAATTAAAACAATGGAAAAAACCCTTAAGATAGCCTGTAGAAAGAAAAAAACACATCTTAAGCGTGCAGAATGTAAGTGGACTTTTTTTCTTTTTTTTTTGTAATTGAACCTTTGAACGAATACATGGCATTCGTAATTGTAATCACGATTAGAAATCGATTCATTTTGCAGTCCTAATGGTAGCTCAAACCCCTGCTTTCAAACTGGTCCTAAAAATATTGGCTGTTTATTATTACTTATAAAGCACATGATGATGCCTTATTCTGTATGATCATATTTTAGATCCCTTAATCTGTACCCCATACCTAAACTTAACAACTACCTTACTATTAATAAGCAGCAAATTAGGAGTTTATTGGGGCAAAAGTCAGAGTTAATGGTTAGTTCATAGTGAGAATTGGTCCCTAAACTAAAGTGACCAAAAAAAAAAACCTATTACACATGTTAGATAAACTATTCTCTTATTGACATCGTATTGAACGTAGTAGTAGTTTTAATCAAATTGTGCAGTGACATAATTTTGAAAATCTGTTGAATTAATAATTAGTTGGTATTAAATTAGAGATGATTTTAATTCTTATTTAAAAACTTATTTTAAATGGCAAAAATGGGATATTTATCTGTGCCTCACTTGTTACCGCATGATTTGCTCCCTGCAAATAAAACAAGGAACATAAAATTATGTACAAGAATATACATAATACAATTAAAAGATTAAAAAAATGTATGACGACAGGTTGAGTCAGAATAAACATTGACAGATTTTGAACATATTTACAGTGTTATGAATAAATAGGAGTGAATCAGAGATATTGCACTAAACAGTGGGAGTAGTGCACTGAAGGCCGATTCGGACAGGATTAGTTTGACATGAAGAGCTGGGGTGAAGTAATTATTACCAGAGCTTTTCAGTGAGTTTAGTCCTGTCTGAATGTGCCATCACAGTAATCACAATGTCAATAAAGATTACAGCCACTTTTACCTTCCGTAAAAAGATTCAGATAAATTACCTCGTTCAACGCTAATCGCGTGTGAATAGACCAGCTGTAAACATGTACGGAAATATTCCAACATGTCCTGTTTAAAAGTAGTTTTCCACGGTTTTTCAAGTATGGAGGCACTTCAGTTGCGTTCTAGGCTGTGGGAAGTCTGTGGCAAACACATACCACTCAGATCAAAAAGAAGGTTGAAAGCACTTTTTCGAGGCAGTAAACTTCTGTCAGCTTTAGGTAAGCGCCTGTTACCAACAGAATCCAATCAGAATGTAAATAAGTCCATTCATAAATCGGCACGCATGTGACGGTGCTGCGTACATCAACTTACCCTCCCACTTCTGCTAGTTTTACTGAGATTTCTTAATCCTGTGCGATTTGGCCATTAATATTACAGACGTGCTGTGGTAAAATGACATTACTCCTACATAGGCCTGGGCGATAAAACGGTATCGATATTTATCGACGGTACACACAAACATGAACACATGCTGAATTGAGTGCTGTGCCTGCCTGTGATGAGGAGATTGTGAATAAAGAATGAATTTTAGTCGAATATAAAATAAACATTTGCATTTGAATGTTAGGAGTGTGTCAGAGACATCAGTGGAGCATGAGATGCGGTGATGATGTAAGTGACGTTGTTGCATTTTAATGTTTTGTTAGTCTAGCCCACGAGATGCGCCGCTGCTGTTATGCATTCAAAATATTAGAGAAATATAGTAGCTCAGTGCGGAGAAGATCTTGATTAGTTGAAAACCGAAACCAAGTCATTCACACAGATGCATTCAGCGCATTTTTTTAGACGGACAAATATGACTGTTGCACTCGCGTCTCACACAAGAGATGTAGCCATGCAAAGTTAAAACAGTTTAAACTTTTAGAAAAAACGTCACGAATTTGTGGAGTTTTCACTGCGTCATGTTTTTAAATGCAATCTGCGTGATGGGCGATTTGGCTCTTTGAATTAAGCAATGCATAAATACGTGATGCTGTTTTGTTCATAATTGTTTATGCAATTTACGAAATTATATTTGATTTATATGAGTTAATATAGACGTAATGCGTGTTTTTTTTATAGACAGTTATTTCTTTGCGTTGACAATTTAAATGCGCTGCATTATTTTGCTCATTGCGCCCTCATGTGGCCTCGGGAGACAAGCCAAAAGATTCCTTGAGACCTATTTAATCTGCATATAAGAAATTAGATATTTTTTATTTTTATTGTGTGTTTGACTGTTAAAACAAAAAATATTTGTTGTTTGTCTCAATAAATTGGGCTAATTTAAAAATACAGTGGTTAAATTTAAAAAAAATTATATTGCTCTGTTTTAAAAAAGGTTATAAAAAATTTCAATAATTATCGATACCAAACGATATGAAACATTATATTGTTGATCAATTTTTTAGCTATATCGCCCAGCCCTACTCCTACATCTACCCTAGTAAAACTCATCCCGTCCGAACAGGGCTCAAGAGAGATCTTGAGAGGCATTTGAGGGAGATGCTCCTGTGCCTGGATGTTCTAGTTTTTTTTTTTGTTTTTTTTTTTGGAAGAACCAGAATTTCTTGGAAAACCTGGATGTATGAGGTAGCCTAAGTTTAGGAGTGATTTCTATACCTAGGAAAGTACATTTAATAAAACTTTATTACTCACAATTTTATAATTAATACACATTTACAATTTTCAAATTATGCAAAGCTCTAAAATATTTTTTTCGGGTTGAAATTGTAAGAAATATATATATATATTTATTTTATTTCTAGTGCTTATCCAGAAAATCATGTGCAAGTGAAAATGTCATATAACTTTGTTAAAAAGCACCATGAAGAATATTCAGCACGTAATTATTTTAATTTTAATTATTTTAGTTCCTTTTTTTCAGTTAAAAAGGTTTCTCCTATGATGATGCAACCGAAAATATTTGTCTGAAAATGAATGCCTGCCATCCAATAATCGCTATTAGCTTTGATACTTTTGATATGAAACAAAGTCTCAACTTTTTAAATTCTGTCAGTTTTATAATGAAATTCAGTGCACTGTATTACATTTTCATACGTATTCAGATTTTTACTTAACCCACCATCTTCATTAATGTATGTTTAAATAAATCTGTCATGAAAACAAGTTTTTATTACAACCACTGTATAAACATGTATATTTCAGCAACGGCTTGAAGTAGAAGTTTATTTTAAAAGTTTATATAATGTCAGTATATAATATATGTCAATTTTATGAAATCATTTTGATGAATTAAACGATTATGGTAACACTTCATTTTAAGGACCAATTCTCACTCTTAACTAGTTGCTTATTATCATGTAATATTAGTAATGATAGTAATATTATATTACTAGCATACTGGCTGTTTATTAGTACTTATAAAGCACATATTAATGTCTTATTCTGCATGACCATATTTTAGATACCTTAACCCTACCCCATACCTAAATTTAACAACTGCCTTACTAACTAATAATAAGCAGCAAATTAGGAGTTTATTGAGGGAAAAGTCTTAATTAAAGGGGTCATAGGATGCTACAAGCACTTTTACAAGTTGTTTGAACATAAATGTGTGTTGGCAGTGTGTGTACACAACCACCCTATAATGATAAAAATCCACCCAGTGTTTTTTTTTAAATCTACTAAAATCTTTACCCCTTTCTCAGATCGAGCCGATCTCAGATGCCTGTCTGTGTGATGTCACAAAAACAGGCCCCTCCCATGATAGTTTGATTGACAGTAGCATTTCAGCACAGACTGGACTGGCATCTTACCTTAGCTCCGCCCTGAGTGAGCTGTCGAATGACTCCTAAGCGATTGAGGTGTTCTGTTGTTGAAGGTAATAATGAACATAGCAGTCGTCATTTACTCCCGACATCTGAAGACGCAGTGGATTTGTTTTGTTTGTGAAGGGAATGCACCCCCGATCTACATAAATGCGTCTATGTTCGCGCGAATCATTCGTGATCCAGCTTCACCTACAGAAGAAGTGAGTATAAGGTTTTTTAATGAATTTTTTCAAATCGCCTTTCCTAATAATGTGCTAATTAGCAAGTTTCACGATGAATGCAGCTAAAGTAAACGGTCTCTCTGAGAGCGGCTCGGAAGAGAGGGGCGGGGTCAGCAGAGCTCATTAACATTTAAACATTTGCTACAAAACGGCTTGCTCTGAAAAGAGCTGTTTTTGACAGGTTAATAAAGGTGTTTTTTACACTACCATTGAGAAATTTTAACCAAACTATGTTACAGACTTTTCATTAAAGGGATACTCCACCCCAAAATAAAAATGTTGTCATTAATCACTTACCCCCATGTCGTTCCAAACCCGTAAAAGCTTTGTTCGTCTACGCAAGCAGCGTACGCTCTTCTGTGTCAGCCGCGACACAAGGATACGTTTTCTACGTGTATTTACGTTTTGATTTGAACGAAAACAGCGCATCCGTGCAGGGCGGCTGACACAGAATAGCGTACGCTGCTTGCATTCAGCGGATATTCTCCAAAATGGCGCTACGGTGATGCAGAGAGACACAGAGGAGAAGAATTGTTGAATAAAGTCGTTATTTTTGTTTTCTTCGCGTACAAAGTATTCTTGTCACTTCATGACGTTACGGTTGAAGCACTGATGGCAGATGGACTATTCTGACGATGTCTTTCTTACTTTTCTGGACCTTGACAGTGTAATTTACTTGGCAGTCAATGGGACAGTCACAAGCCTCCTGGTTTTCATCCAAAATATCTTAAATTGTGTTCCGAAGACGAACGAAGCTTTTAGGGGTTTGGAACGACATGGGGGTAAGTGATTAATGTTTTCATTTTGGGTTGGAGTATCCCTTTAAGACCCTAAAGAATCATATCAACTTGTGGAAAATGGGCATCCGATGACCCCTTTAATAGTGAATGTGTGTTCCCTATTCTAAAGTGTTACCACGATTATTAAACTTTATTTTCAGTTTCAGTTTCCGGCTAAATGAAAACTTGAATTTCAATAGCAGTGTTTTGGTCATTTCGGCTGTCTGTGAATCTGAGCTGAGGTTCACAAGTCTGCTTTCATTTGTTTTACTCTTATCTCTCGCTGTAGATTCATATCAGCACCTCGGGGGATCCGTACGGACCATTAGCTCAGATCACAGATTAGTCAAACATTAAGTGTGGATTGTGACTAGGCTGTTTGTCCAGTGAAGCGCTCTTAATGAGTTCTGCCCATTAAATCCCCAGCCGCTGATCCTCTCTCTGTCTGTCTGTCTGTCTGTCTGTCTCTCTCTGTCTGTCTGTCTCTATGTCTGTCTGTCACTCTGTCTTTCTGTCTCTATGTCTGTCTGTCTCTCTGTCTGTCTGTCTGTCTGTCTCTCTGTCTGTCTATCTGTCTGTCTCTCTGTCTGTCTCTATGTATGTATGTCTGTCTGTCTGTCTCTGTCTCTGTCTGTCTGTCTGTCTGTCTCGGGTGTTGTAGGTAATGTCACGCTGGGAGGAATACATGAGTAAAGCGAAGCCAAAGCCCGACCGAGAGGTGACGACGGAGGATGTGGCATCACACTTCCCCATCCATAAGTACTTCTCCAACGCTCCTCAGCCGGTGTTCAAGGACCAGTCGTATCAGGAGGACATGGACATCGCCGAGCGCTGCTACGCCACATCCGCAAGATCTTCACCCAGCTGGAGGTAGGGCTGAAACTGCTGTTTCTGTCCTACTCTGTACATTTGTCAACACCACCATTCAAGTTTGGGGTCAACAAATGTATTCAGCAAGACAGTAAAGACATTTATAATGTTGATTTCTATTTCAAATAAATGCTGTTCTTTTGAACTTTCTATTGAAAGTTCTTCAATAATCAGAAATGAATTAGAAATTGTGGTGCAAAACTTTAAACTTTTCAGATGTTTTCAGTTTCATCACGATATGCCAGTGTGTTCGTAAAATACAATTTAAAATAGTTTGCATATGTGTGCTCTGATCAGAGCTTGTTATAGTCTGTTCATCCACAAAGAGAAACCCATCAATAGTGATCTCCCTCCCCTGTTTACAGCCTATTATTCTGGGATCCCCTCTTTCTTTGATGCTGATTTCTCATCCTTTCATCTTTTGTGTTCATCTGCTGCCAACAATGACACTCTCCTGTAATAAAGTTGTGCGTCAGAGCCGTGCGTGCGCGTGTTTGTCGGGCTGTGTGTGGCTCTGTCTGCTGGGCATTGCTGTCTCTGCCACTGCGGAAGACTCGGGGTTAAAAAATGGCCTCATCAATATTGAATGCTTTGGTGGGATTAATATTAATGCAGAAGCGCATCAAATATTCATTTCCCAGTGAATGCGGTCCTGAAAATATCCAGCTGGGTTAACCTCGCTTCACTGCACAGATTGAACCGAAAAAGATACTTAATATCTGCGTGTGCCACCCATTCTGAGAGGAAACCAGAGATGCTGTTTCTAACAAATGACAGGAAGTAGAAAGAAACACAGTCTCCTGTGCTAGATATTTAAACACCAGCCTCACCTTGTGAAATTCATAGTCATTTAAAATATTGTGGTGGCTCTCACATTTAACCCTATAAGGCCTACTGTGTCATATTTGATACACAAATTTCTAAAGCCTCTAAATGAACAAATCTTTAATGAAAATCCTGTTTGACACAATCTACTCCATGTCTTCTGTCTTTCAGTATAACTGTCCAAACGTCTTCTTCAGCTCGAGCTTCACGTGTCTTTCTGCTGTCAAATCTTTACTGATTTTTATGAAGTAGACAAAAGAATGACTTTGATATTGTTAGTTATATTTCCAGATGAACACTTACTGGACTGAAGCAGCTCGGCTTTACTTGATTCTCCAGACATCATTGAAAATCAGTGAAATCTGATCATCAGGATCTTTTGAGGAGCGTTTATTTGTTCATCTCTCAGTCATCATTGGATTGCGTTGCATTATGTTTTGATCATCAAACTAAGCATTCAAATCTCATCTTAATAAGAAATGATTGGGAGATATAGAGTGATGACTGATATTTATATAATTTGATATAAAGATTTCATTGATTTACATTTCAGGCTGTTTGAATTTCATCATAATGTGTGGTCATATAAATGTTAGCATTTGCACCAAATTATTTATATGTGACCCTGGACCACAAAACCAGTCATAAGGGTCAATTTTTTGAAACTGAGATTTATACATATTATAAATAAGCTTTCCATTGATGTATGGTTTGTTAGGATAGGACAATATTTGGCCGAGATACAACTATTTGAAAATCTGGAGTCTGAGGGTGCAAAAAAATCTAAATATTGAGAAAATCGCCTTTAAAGTTGTCCAAATGAAGTTCTTAGCAATGCATATTACTAATCAAAAATTAAGTTTTGATATATTTACAGTAGGAAATTTACAAAATATCTTCATGGAAAATGATCTTTCCTTAATATCCTAATGATTTTTGGCATAAAAGAAAAATCAATAATTTTGATCCATACAATGTATTGTTGGCTATTGCTACAAATATACCCCAGCGACTTCAGACTGCTTTTGTGCTCCAGGGTCACATATATGCTCACCAAGGCTGTATTTATTTTATCAAAAATAAAACTCTATTATTGTGAAATATTATTACAATTTGAAACATCTGTTAAACTGTAATTTATTTCTGTGATCAAAGCTGTATTTTCAGCATCATTACTCCAGTCTTCAGTGTCACATGATCTTCAGAAATCATTCTAATATACTGATTTGAGGAATGGATTCACATTGTTTTGGAGTCGTTGCCTGCTGTTTGACTGGTATATATGTACGTTTTTTTTTACCAGTGTTTGTGTGGTTTTAGCAATGCGGTGTTCATAAATGCGTCTTGTCCTCTGCAGGAGTTCAGGGCGTTTGAGCTGTTGCGCAGTGGACTGGACAGATCCAAATATCTGCTGGTGAAAGAGGCCAAGATCATCGCCATGACCTGCAAACACGCCGCCCTCAAACGCCACGACCTGGTGGAGCTGGGCTTCAAGGTATCAGTCTGATGAGTTTGATTCCTTTTTATTATATTTTTGTAATTTTTCAAGTTATTTCACCATTATTACCATTTACCATTTTTAAATTATATGGAAAAAAATGTGTCCAAACCTTTGATATAGTGTACATCACAACAAATGAGAATCCGTGTTTTAAACTGGTTGTTTAATATCATCTGAATAAACTGATTCACTAAAATGAATCTTTTAGTCCACACTTCATTATGCCTCAATATTCACATACTTGATCTTTTTCTAGTACGATAATATCCTGATGGAGGAGGCAGCTCAAATCCTGGAGATTGAGACCTTCATCCCACTACTGCTACAGGTACAACCCTCTTTCTCTTAAAATCTGCTTTGGTTACTATGTTATGTTATGTTATGTTAGGTTAGGTTATCTTAGGTTATCTTAGGTTAGGTTAGGTTTATTATATTATATATTATATTATATTATAGGGCCGTCAAAATCGCTGAAAAACTACATTCAAATTTTGTACTTAAATATGATCAAAATTCGAATTATATTAGAATTTAAAATGCATAATTTCAGTTAGGGTGAAGAAAAGCTTTTGGCTTCTCAGGCCACAAGAGGGTGCAGCGAGCAAAATATTACTAATGCACGTTTATTCAAAGCATAAGATAACATGACCATCTGTGAAAAAAAGTGCATAATGTTTCAAATAAAGTTTATAAACCAATTATAATTAATTCAGTTGCTTAAACAACTATAAACAAAACAGCATCATGTATGTATGCATAGTTTCATACAAAGGCCGGAAAGCCAATCACTCAGAGTACATTTTTCATTTAAAAACACGAGTTGCAGTGGGATGGGGAGAAAAACCCGCCATAAAGTCTCGTGATATGTTTTTTCAAAGTTTCAAAGCGAGTGCAATGAGTGCAAATGTGCGAAATATGCGTTCTGTGTGTTTTGACGTAAACAAGATCTTCTCCGCATTGATGTTCTCTTTTTCCGTAATATTTTTAATGAACAACGCAGCAGCACCGCATCTAGTGGCTTCAACTGGATAGGCTAACAAAAACATTAAAATGCAGTGACACTTACATCGTCATCTCATCTCGTGCGCCACTGATAAGGCTGGCTTACGCACACCTAAAATTCAAATGCAACGTTTTTGCATTCGAATATGGATTTTTATTTGAAATTCGACGAATATTAGAAATTTGAATTTTTTTTTTTTTTTTTGACAGCCCTATTATATTATATTATATGTGACCCTGGACCACAAAACCAGTAATATACCCCAGCGACTTCAGACTGCTTTTGTGCTCCAGGGTCACATCTTATATTATTATATTATATTATATTTTATTATATTAGTTTGCATTATTAAATATTGTAATATATATATTTCAGGGGAACATACAGCTGTACAGCCGTTTTTGCCAATTAAAAGCAAATGCATAAATCTAGTCAAAAATTAATCATGTTTTCTACACTAATTTCACAATCCTGCATCTTGAAAAAAAAAATCTGCTGATTTGCAAAAAATGTTACGGAATTCGATGAGTTAAAAAATATAATTAAACCCTCCCCATTATGTATAGTTTTTACACAAAATAAGAATGAAAATTTTATAGTTATATATAGATATGTGTCGGCTTTAATACGCTTATACACAAAATAACAAAAGCAGTCAAATGTCAAAGGTATTCAAGATGTATCACTTATATCCGGAAAATGAGTGAAGAACGTGGAAATCATAATTAGGCATAAAATAATGTCTTCAGAATCATTTATGGAGTCATGTCTTTTTGACAGTTTTTCTAGTTATTAAGGGATGATATAAGACAACTTCTTTACAAATGCTTGTCGAAAGCAAAAATGCTATGAAAAGCTCATCCTATTTTGTGAGAAAGTGTGCTGTGCTCCAGCAAAACAGACACTATTTTTGGAATCAGCAGCCCAAAATTAGTATGAAAAAAAGTATTGGATTTCATTCAGCAAATCTGATGCAGGGGCAGTGTTTTAACTCAGTGAATCTCAACCTTTTGGCGTACCGGACCCCAGTCCAATTCAGAACCATCCTCAAGGACCCCCAGAACAAAATTGACTCATATCATTTGTGTCTTTGTGAGGACCAAATGCAGTCAAGTATAATTCAAGTTAGCTGACTTGTCCAGTATTTGGCCATATCATCAGCTATATTGGATTTTTCTTTCATGGGAACATGTCATGTCAAAATATACAACATTTATACAAAAAGTTATACTTTATACGGACCCCCTGGCCTTATGTCAAGGACCACTAGGGGTCCACGGACCTGGTTGAGAAACACTGTTT
Organism: Sinocyclocheilus anshuiensis; assembly: GCF_001515605.1. Taxonomy (NCBI): domain Eukaryota; kingdom Metazoa; phylum Chordata; class Actinopteri; order Cypriniformes; family Cyprinidae; genus Sinocyclocheilus; species Sinocyclocheilus anshuiensis. The sequence continues at coordinate 277,069 of NW_015540856.1, read as the reverse complement.
TAACTAATAAAAATGGAGTAACGTGACCTTACTGACTTAAACGTCTCTGCCTCTGTGTTAGCAGAACCCCGAGGACGGCTACAGTCGACTCAAACGCTGGATTATGATTGGTGGTCATCATCAGTTGCCTCCTGTCATTAAGAACATGGCCTTTCAGAAATATTCCAACATGGAGCAGTCACTTTTTACTCACTTTGTGCATCTGGGTGTCCCTACTGTAGATCTGGATGCCCAGGGCAGAGCACGGGCCAGGTCAGTCCATTTCTCAGACTGGAAAGATGCTTTCATATGAACCCATGTGAAGTCACTATTGGTTTGTTTAGTTTGAAAGCTGAAACCTGACACCAAAGAATCACACATAGGCTTGCTTGCAGTAGATGAGTTTGTTTCTTCATTAGAACAGATTTGGAGAAATGTAGCATTACATCAGTGTCTCAGCAATGGATGCTCTGCAGTGAATGGGTGCCGTCAGAATGAGAGTCCAAACAGCTGATAAAAACATCACAATAATCCACAGCACTCCAGTCCATCAGTTAACATCTGGAGAAGACAAAAGCTGAAACAAATCCATCAATACGTTCTTAACTTTAAACCGTGATGCAATGCTACATTTCTCCAAATCTGATAAAGAAACAAACTCATCCTAATCTTGGATGGCCTGAGGGTGAACACATTTTCTGCACATTTTTGGGTGAACTATTCCTTTAACTAAAACTATTAAAAATTATTTTTTCGCTAATAGACAAAGCTGGAATAAAATAAGTGTGTTATAAAATAAGTTGCTTAAAGGGGTTGTCGGATGCCCATTTTCCACAAGTTGGTATGATTCTTTAGGGTCTTCATGAAATGTCTTCAAAATTCTTTGGTTAATTCCTCAATGGTCGTGTAAAACAACACCCTTTCTACCTTATCAAAAACATCTCTGTTCACAGCGAGCCGTTTCGGTGCATGTCTCTTTAAATGATAATGAGCACTGCTCTTCCATTATTTGGTGTATTCAGTGGCACGTTACCATCAAAAACAAAACTAATCCACTGCGTGACGCCCTCAGTGGCTCTGATGTCGAGAGAAAATGATGAGAAAAAGTTCATTTTGACATCCAACTACAAAACACCTGCATTGCTTACGAGACCTTGTTGTTGCTGCGCTGCTTGAGTGCGGAGAAAATGACAGACAACGCACAACTGGCTGAGGGCGGAGATATGCTAATACAGGACAGTCCGTCAGCGGTCGTGGGTGGGGCTTGAGCAATATGATGTCAGCTATATGACATACACATGCTTCCCAAGAGCGTTTCTTCCTCTCCTGAATCATCATAAACAAGTGTCATTTCCAAAACACCTCAAAAATCATCATTCATTCTGTGGCGGAAATTACATTTGAAACATTTGTCTTGCTAAGGCTAATGTTATAGCTAGCATTTTATTTATCCTATATTCAAATAAATAGTAATTTAACCTTTTTTTGTAATTTGGAAATGACAAAGTTCTGTTTAGTTAAATAATATTTTCCTTGATTTATCTTTGATGTATGAATAAATCTGTCATGAAAACAAGTTTTTATTACGGTCACTGTATAATTGTTTATATTTAAAAGTAGAAACATAATTATATAATTTACATTTTATATAAAAACTGCCTTTTGTGCTATTTAAATTTATGTACAACCCAGTTTTTATTTGTATGTTGATTTTTTTCAATGAATTAATTAATTAATTTGATTGATTATTAATTAAACTTTAGTTTCGATTTCAGTTTTCGGCTAAATGAAAACTTTAAATTTAGCTTAAAATCAATAATTGTTTATATTTAAAAGTAGAAACATAATTATATAATTTACATTTTATATAAAAACTGCCTTTTGTGCTATTTAAATTTATGTACAACCCAGTTTTTATTTGTATGTTGATTTTTTTCAATTAATTAATTAATTAATTTGATTGATTATTAATTAAACTTTAGTTTCGATTTCAGTTTTCGGCTAAATTAAAACTTTAAATTTAGCTTAAAATCATTTTGTTGCATCACTAGTAATTTCTCAAAAACTATATGTAAAATTGAAAGCGCAACGTAAATATTGACATGGTTTGTTTCACTCTTTGTTTGGATTATTTAATGTAATATTTGGATAATATTTGGATTTTCTTAGTTTACAATTGACAGTTTGGATCTGGGACAAGAACAAAAAAATAACATCTGTATATAAAAGGTAAAAATGAAAAAAAAAATAATAATAATCGAAGGCATGGAAAAAGTTTAAATATGATCTTCATATACCAAAAAAGTAACATCCTCTTATGTTAAGTTGAGGAAAGACAAGGCCTGACTTTCATGACATGGATTTTTGAGAATCCTGGCAGATTCGTGTTGAAGCTCCTGAAACTCTGCATTGTTCCTAAGTGAAGACCGTACGGCATCCAGTGTGCAAGTCACATGAGTGCGGATATGTTTACTGGGGTCCTGGAGGGAATTGTCCTCATTACAGTATCCATGCAACACACACACACACACGCTGCTCTAATGAATTAGCCTCTCACAGAGCAATAGGAAGGACATTGTTTGCGCAGTCAGTGCTTGCAGCCGCTGAAAAAGTGTCTCTTATTAGTATGTTTGTTCCCTTATTAGTGTCCTGCTGGAGCTGTTGCCGTGTCAGCAGTCCTCTGTTAGGTAAAGTTTAAGTTCAGAGCTGTTTCTCCTACAAATTCAACCCATAGGTTCAACCTTTCTTTTTGATAGTCAAAGAAGAGGTTAAATTTAATTTCACTTTATTTTTTAGATTATTGGTAATACTTTGCAACTGGTAAAGATTGATTGATTGGCAATTAAAACTTTAAATAATAAAGTATTACGCCATCAAACACTATGGTATTATATAATGATCAAAGATTATTAGTAAAGTTAAAAAGTAGTTGGAAATTAGATTTACACGTTCCTGTTTGGGTTTTCCTGTAGTCACAGGCAATGCTTTTTGACCTTGTCATTTTTCTAAAGTAACTGTTTTTATTGCAATTGTAAGTATTTATATAAAATGGGTTTATATAAATATACCCTGCTTAAACTTTGGTACTTCAGAAACGAAACAAATTTTATAATTAAAAGTAATTATAATTATGTAATTATATATGAATTGCATGAAAATAAAGAACTAAAAAAAGAGCTAAATCTTACATCAGGACATCAACTTCACTTATTTTCCATTATGATTTTTTTATTTTTTATTTTACATCTGATGGGATGAAAATATGCTGTGAGCCATTTAATGCACACGATCTGTTGAGTTTTGTATAATCTTTTTTTCTTTTCAAAGGTTGTATAATATCATTTTAAAGGTTTTTAAACAAAAAAAGAGTGCAGTGTTTGTTCATTATATTGCAAACCTGTTCAGAATTCATATCTGAACATGTATTAGAGCAATACTAAATGTGCATATGCTGAACATGTTCTCAAGTGTTAATTGAAACACAGCTGTTTGCTGTGTAAATGTCCATATTACATTGTTTTTATACTGCAGTAAAATAAACCACATGCTCCAGGCGTCTTTAACCAGTCGTTGCAGTGTTGCAATATTGACATGCTGTCCTGTAAAAGTGCATGGGATTCCTGAAGCAGCTTACGCTGATAATCAATAATGTTAACCAAGATCAGTCAGTCTAGTCTGTTTAATGCTCTTTCTTTCTTTTCTTGCTTTCTGTTTTGATTTCTCGAACTCTAAACCTAAAAGCACTTGTTCTTCTGTCATTTACGTGTCATAAAATAGATAAAATTCAAATTAATTGAAAAGACTAAAAATATTATAAAGCAGTTTGGTTCTGCTGTCAGCAGTGACATTATGAACTGTCTAGTGAGAGATGCTGAATGCATGTATCCTGTGTGTGTGTGTGTGTGTGTGTGTGTGTGTGTGTTTGTAGAATCTGGCGGAGGCCGAGTATGCGGTGGCACTGTATATGTACATGCGTCTGCTGGGATATCCTGCTGAACGCATCAGTGTACTGACCACCTACAATGGCCAGAAACACCTGATACGAGACGTTATCAACCAGAGATGTGCCAGCAACTCCTCCTTCGGACAGCCCAGTAAAGTAAGAGCAGCTGACATGGTGATTTCTTGACATGACATTGGTGTTTTAGCTTCAGAAGTGAGTGTTTAATCTTCCGAGCCGTGGTGCTGATGTGTGTTCCTGTGGATGGCCGAGTGAATTGCAGTGGTTGATTAATGCGTGTGAACAGCTGATCCTGTGCTCTAAGTGACTTTTTTCTGCCCAGCGTTCACTATTTTCCCTCTTTTGCAGCAGTGGACAGGTTTGCTGTAGCGTGTTGTTGAGGGTGATTGGCAGACGGACTCACCAAAGCGTGTAAAGGTCCTACTGGCCTGTGTTTGGTCGAAACGCTGCCAACAGTCTGTCAGAATTGTACAACAGTGCAAATTGACCTCACAGTGGCTTCTGTCAGCCATTTAATTAGAGTCATGACTGAGTACAAACCAAATAAACAGGCGACTGCCGTTTGCACAGAATTATGGAAAAAAGATATTATGGAAGTCGGTGGGGACTAGAAACTGTTTGGCTTTCAAGAATCTTGAAGAATGTTGGTTCAAGATTCTTCAGAATTTTCGTTTTTGTGTGAACTATGAAAATTGGTGTAAGTCTCTCCTAAAGAATGCAGCTGATTAAAGGTGGGGTAAGCGATTTTTCAAAAACAGAAAACTGATTCGGGCCGAATAGCAAAACAAACTGTCAACATTGGCTACCAGAAATCGCTTACCCCACCTTTAAGTCTAACAGCAAAGTGCGCATCGGACTCATTTGTATGCAGAGGGTTTTGCAGGGGTTAACTGGACGCTCTGCTGGGGATGAGGTCATTTCTTCAGTACAGAAATGGGCCAGTCTCGCTCAAGTATGTACAGAGCACGTATCCACGCTCCTCGAGACTCGCTGATGAATTTCACATCGGACACCATCTGCTGAGAGGCAGAGATCCAGCCACCGAGACCGAGGAAGAGCAGAATGATAATGAGACGCCAGTCTGTTTTAACACGCAGCACAGGAAATCAAATACTAGGCTGTCGCTGCTTTCTGATGTTATGTCACGAGCAAATCCAGACAGACTGCTTGGCTTGCCACTGAATCAATGCAGCTGGGATGCACAGAAAGCAGCTCAAACACTGGCAGCTAACCAACCTTTGTGTTCAATTTTAACCAAATGCACCTTGTAGGTCTGACATGTTTCAGCTATTGACATGTTTTCAGTGCTAGACAAGCCAATACTTGAGTAACTAGCAGATGTTGCTGTTAATTAGTTCTGTCTAACCAGTTAAGAAAATGTTTTTTTTTTTGGCAAACATTGCTTATCCTTTATATCGCTAGCCCTTTGAATTAGGACAGCAGCTTGCTAGCCATTTCTGGTCATGGTATCATCTCAATGATGTAAATGTCAATGCTCTTCCACCCTTTAGCATTAGTCTTGCGTTTGTTTTAAAGGGGTCATATGATGTTGCTAAAAATAACATTATTACAGCATCTTCACGACATGGCGGCGGCAACAATACTACAGCGAGAATAAAAGTTACACCTTCTTTCTTTGCGTGAACATTTGGGCAAATCTTCCCACATCGTGAGGTAGACATGTGGGGGCGTGTTAGAACGAGCCGTTTTAGGTAGGCGTGGTTGACTCTTAACTTTTATAAAGAATATCTCTTTGGATTTGAGACTTTAGTCTTTGCAACTTTACAGATCTTCTTTATGCACCAAGAGCTTGTAACACTCCAAAGAGAAAGGAAAAATTGGAATCGCATCATATGACCCCTTTAAATAATGTGTCAAATCAAATATTAACTTCCTTCCGTCTTGACTTTATTGCTGTCACATATTTCCAAGTAGAAAAATGTGTGTTCATGCAGGACATCGTCCACAGATCCAGTTTCAGCAAAATATAAGCCTGAATTCTCACAAGGGCCGAAAGCGTTGTGTGATTAAAGGACATATTTTATTACTTTAAGATACAAGTGAATATATGAAATGTAACAAATTAAAGAATTTTTCTGACTGGTGGTTGAAATGTTGCTGAGTTTGGGCGATTGTTTTCGTCATGGAATTAATGATATTTGATGATTAAGTCAGTCAGAGCTTGAGTTTCTGAGCTGAAGGAAGAGTCCTGCTGACTTGATCACTTTCTGAGATACAGATTCTGATGATTCGTTAATCATGCTTTCAACAGGATGAGGTGACAGTGCATAACTTCAGGAATCTAAATCTGGTCAGACAGTAGTAGCACTAAACCAACAGCATGTTTCCAACCAGGCCAGTGCAGAGGAGCGCATGCTCTTTAATTCAAACGAACCCTCAGGAAACTGGAAAAAGAGCCGCTGAGTTGTTTATATAACAGACTGCTCTTTGTCTTGTAGGTGACCACAGTGGACAGGTTCCAGGGTCAACAGAACGATTACATCATCCTCTCACTGGTCCGCACCAAAGCCGTAGGACATCTGAGGTGAGCACTTCCTGTGAACGTTTAAAGGGGTCATATGATGCAATTTCATTTTTTCCTTTCTCTTTGGAGTGTTACAAGCTCTTGGTGCATAAAGAAGATCTGTAAATTTGCAAAGACTAAAGTCTCAAATCCAAAGAGATATTCTTTATAAAAGTTAAGAGTCAACCACACCTACCTAAAACGGCTCGTTCGAACACGCCCCCACATGTCTACCTCACAATGTGGGAAGATTTGCATAACGCCACCCAAATGTTCACGCAAAGAAAGAAGGCATAACTTTTATTCTCGCTTGTCATTTCTCCGATCACAAATGCAGACATGGTTGCGGCGCAATGCAACGCAACGCGTAAAACGACAGTATAAGTCATTATAATCAGTAATTATGTCCCCACTGCATGCAACAAGTGCCTCGTTTGTAATGGGTTTTCATGTTTTTGTGTCGTTGCTCCGGCCGGACACGGCATCAACACAGTATGGTAAGGGGCGTAACATTTCCGTCTCACGCTTGAGGTATTCGGCCAATCACAATGCACTGGATAACTGGCCAATCACAGCACACCTCGCTTTTTCAGACCGATGAGCTTTGTAAAAATCGACGCGTTTCAGAAAGGCAGGGCATAGAGGAGAAACATTAATGTACAGTATGTGGAAAATAATGCGTATTTTTAACTTTAAACTGCATAAACACATTTCATTACACCAAATACACAAAATAATGTTCTTTTTAGCAGCATCATATGACCCCTTTAATAATTAAAAAATATTGTTTAAAGTAACAAAAAAAAAAACATTTTAAAATGACAAATACGATTTATTTAAAGCCATTTAGTTTAAAAAGGTTGTTAAATGTAGCAAAACCATTGTTATTTGTTTAATTGAGATACTATTATTTTTGTTAGTATTTTCAATTAGTTTTTTTTTTTAATATATTTTCTGCTTTCATGTTAGTTTTAGTTAGTTTTTGTTATTTTATTGTTTTTGTCATGCATTTATAAATTTTATTTGCGTTCATATAGTTTTTTAAATTCTTTTTTATTTCTGTTTTAGTTATGTTAGTTTAAGAACAAAAACAAAAGCTTTTTAAATTAACCAAAACACTTAAAACTATTGTTTAAAATATTACCTACACGTAACAATGAAACATTAATTGTTCATTAATTAATAATTAATAATAGTTCATTAATTAGTAATTTCTAAATTCAGCTTTCAGTTTGATTTAAAAAAAAATAAAATAAAAATAATAGGTATTAGGCAGTCTGATTCACAGCAGGGTTATTATTAACTAAAACTAAAACCATAAAATAAAAAAAATAATAATACTTTTTTATATAAAATAAATATTAACTGAAATAAAATAAAATATTTAAAAAATAAAGTTCTTTTATTTCAGCTAGTTGCCAAAGCAAAATTCCTCATTTCCGTTTAGTTTAAGTACTAAAATAACTAAAACTAAAATTAATAAAATAAAATAATAAATTATTTATTGACATATTAAAAAATAAAAACGATAAAACCAATAAAATGACAAACTTTAAAACTGAAGTGTAAACAAAATATAAAAATCAAATAAAATTCAAAATATTAACTAAAACTATAATAGTATGTTAGTGGTATTAAAATAACACCGATGTGTTCTAGGAAGTGACTGATGTTTTCTGTCTTTACTCAGAGATGTGCGGCATCTGGTTGTGGCCATGTGTCGTGCGAGGCTCGGCCTCTATGTATTTGCTTGAGTGTCTCTTTTCCAGAACTGCTATGAGCTGACGCCAGCCTTTAGCCAGCTGACCGCCCGACCCCTGCAGCTGCACATCCGGCCCCATCAATACTACAACTCTGTGAGTACAGCCGGCGTGTCACATCTCAAGATCGCCTGTCTTACGCCTGGGCTCTCGGCTTGCTGGAAAAATTTGAATTTTTGCAATAGTTTAAAAAATCAATCGGTAAAAAAAAAAAGTAAAAAGTAAAAAAAAAAAAGGTTCTGCACTATAGTGTCTCCTAGCGGAACTACAAAAATAAAGCATATTTGCAAACAATTTTGCATGCGCCTTTACTATTCTTACTATTTTATCTGGGGATCGACAGTAAGTAGCTAAAACGTGTGGCAAACACTAGAGTTCAGCTTACTCATCAGCGTCTCGATTGAAACCCAAATATTCCATCAAATTCCTCCATCTTGTAAAAATACTGCCAGTGTTTGCTTTTGTTTTACCCCGTTGACGGTCTCTGTGTATTTTGGCAAGTCTTCACATTTTAGCCCGCACTTCTGAAACCCATGTAACGCGTCAGCCGCTAAACACCCTCTGGCTCAGCCTGCTACAGTAGCCACGCCCCCAGACTCTCGCTATTGGTTGAGCGAAAATGATTGACAGATGTGAGCAGACAGCTCTGAATGTGTTAGTGGTGTCTGGAAGGCTCAGTGTTTACACTTTTGGGGCAGATAAACCCGTGAATGGCATACTTATAGTAGCCAATCAATAAACTGGTTTAGAAGAATGTATTTTGACACCAAAAACATGAACCTTTATTCAAGTCAAGTCAAGTCTGCTTTATTGTAAAGCAGTTATAAGCCATGAACCAATGAGGTCAATCACAATATTACAAACTTTGATTTGAAGCAAAAATAAAAAATAAATAAATTTGAAAATGAATTAAAAAAAAAAGATTGCTTAATTAACGGCTTTAGCGTCAGAAAGAGCTACAATGAAACTTCCCATGAGACATTGCGAATGACATATCGGTAGTCTTATTTTTTCACTGAAATAAATGTTTTTGTAATTACACAGGGAGTAAAGTACCGAAAAAAAGTACCATTGGGTACCGGCACCAAAATTCAGGTACCGATACCGGTACCGTACCGGTTAAAATGTGAACGGTACCCAACCCTACATATCGGTAATTGAAACAAAAGCGATGGAGAAATATTAAACTATTCACAGTTGTTTATTATATTTATAGAAACTATATTTTAAGTTTGCTGGAAAATATACAAATATTGAAGTATTTTGACAGCATAGCGAGGCGATTACTTAGTTTGTGGTGCCTGATGAGAGTCGGTGTTCCTTACAAATCTCTTTTGGCATGATTTGTGCTCCATGACTTGCTGATTGGTGCACTTTTCTGTACAGCATCATGGGTAATGTAGTATTTCGGCTGTTAAACAGTGATTTCAAAAATAAGTAGAAACAATCCATACTTTTAGCTTCAACAAAAGTGAGCTCACAGTAGGTCTGTCTTTAAAAGTTTATAAGTTATTGTTAAAAATGTAAAAACAAATTCTGAACCTGTCTGTTGTGCTCTATAGATGCTGTGTAATTTGAACTGAACAGATATAGTCAGAGTCTCCTGTAGGTTTAGAACACGAGTAGCTGATCCTGTTTTGTGAATTTAATTCAATCTTTGTATCATCACTAGGTTTGTATCACTAGATATGAATTATATCAGTCAGTTTTCTCTGTCTCTCAGGAAAATAAAATCTAGGCTGGCACATTGTTTTAAGTTTGAGTCTTGTGACAGAGCGAGCTTTGGCTTCCTGGAGAACTGTGCTGAAGCCTCTCTCCCTCCCTGTGTCCATCCAGATGGAGGAGCGATCCCGGCGGGATCAGGTGGTCAAGGACATGCCGGAGATGGCTAACCTGGTTTATAACATGTACATGCACATGATTCAGAGCATGCAGCAGCACAGACAGGTAAGTGTGCTCATGTTTGCAGAGATGTCTAATGCAGAGCTTTAAACAGCTCAGAGGTTTGAGGAAATGTCCTTCAGTATGGTGCAGATTGGTGTCACATGAGTTTTTAAGCAATAAAAACGACACGTTTGTTTTCTGTCTTGTATGTGACGATAAATGTTCTAGTGTTTTACAGAGTGAGTTAACTCCTGCTGAGTGATTGGCTATTACCTGTAGAAAATAAATAAACATTTTAAACTCCAAACAGACCAGTTTTGGTAATTGTATCAGGAAATTTGCAATGGAAAATAAAGCAGCTCATATAATATTTAGTTTGACTTCCTGAGGTTATCAAACAATTTTTCAGAATTTTTCACCGATCCGGAGTTAGCATGTATGATTATCATGTTGAAGATGTCCAATTCATGACAAACTTGGTTTTTGAAAGCACGTATTAAGAAAAAAAGGGTCAATTTTTAATTTGTTGTTGACTACTGCAGTCCTCTGACTAAAAAGCTGTGGTCGTCTTCACACGTTATGTTTGATTCACGGCTTACTGATTAATTTACTGCTTGTCGTTCTGCAGCAGCAGCTCCTGGATCCTCCTCGTCAGCTGCTGAGCTCAGAGGAGCCCATGGAGGCCGATGAAGTGCGTCCCGAGACTCCGGGTCAGAGTGAGGAGCAGCAGCCGACAGCCGCTGAGGAAGAGGAGGGACAGGAGAAGATGGAGGACCAGAAAGATGAGGAAGAGCAGGATCATACTAAAATGCCTGAACACCCAAGCAGAGACAGTCCACGAACATTGAGTGTTGAATGTTCATTTACCTTTTGTAAGAGGAGTTTTGTAATAAAATTTAATTAAAACTGCACTCTTTAAGTCATGCTTTTTATTTATCTAACACACAATATTTTTCCCTTAAAAATCGTATTGTTTTGTATCCCAATAGCCAGTTCCCTTTCAAGGGAACTTCGAACTGCGTCCTCTAGGGGTCGCTATGGGGAACGCCTCATCGTGACCCGTATCTGAAGCATACATTGAAAAAACACCAACGTTTGTCTCTTTTTTCGAGGAAAGAGGGGCAGCTTGCCGTGGAAGCGGGCCAAGAGAGTGGTGCCGCGGGGTCGTCTCGATGAGCGTTATCTTTCTGACCATAACCGTCCAGCTCAGGTGAGCCTTCCATTCCTTCCTGATTTGCATACTGAAATCGAGAAGGAATGGAAGAGGCCGTTTTCTTCTCGCATCGATCGATTCCAGCATACGAGTTATGCCAACATCGAGGCGATGCGCGAAAACGGCTATGAGAGGTTGCCCCCTGTTGAAGAGACGCTGGCTAGAGCCTCCGCCATGGGCAGGTCTATGGCGGCGATGGTGGTAACGGAGAGACATCTGTGGGTAAACCTGGCAGATATTGGGAACAAAGAGAGGGGCTTTCTTCTCGATGCTCTGGTTTCGCGTTCTGAACTTTTTGGTACCTCCGTTGAGACGGTGGTCGAGAAGTTCAGGGAGGCGAAGGCGCGCTCAGCAGCCTTTAAATCCTTCATTCCACGAAGGTCCAGGTCTGAGCCCGAACAACATAGGGGTCCTGGTCCGT
>NW_015540856.1:264991-265257 GCF_001515605.1 Sinocyclocheilus anshuiensis | reverse complement strand
GCGCTTTTTCTTCCCCTTCCTAATTCCCCTATGACCACCAGCACTCCACCTGACTGAGGTTAGGTGGGAAATTTCCTGCATTACAATCTCCTATGCTGGACCTATGGTGTTTTGGTTGGTTCTATGACTTCATAGCAACCACCTTACTGATGGTCCGGACTAGAGGCTTCTCTGGAATCGCCTTTTGAGCGGGGTTCCGGCGCGGGAACCATGGTGGGTGAGTATGATCCATTTTATATATATATATATATATATATATATATGTA
>NW_015540856.1:260176-264841 GCF_001515605.1 Sinocyclocheilus anshuiensis | reverse complement strand
TATATTTATTTTATATTATATTATATTAGTTTTTCATTTTAATTTTGAAGTTTTTTACATCTATATAGTTAATATATAATAAGAAGTTTTAGTTTTATTTTAGTAAATTTAAATGAAAATGAGAAATGTTGCCTTAACAACTACCTGAATAAAAGTAGTTTACATTTTTTTAATTTTATTTCAATGTTTAATTTTTTTTTTTTTTTTGAGTACTTCAACTTTAACAAATGAGAAATGTTAGCGAAAAATAAGTTTAGGGTTTTTATATCAGTTTTTTTTTTTTTTTATGGTTTTAGTTTTAGCTAATGGTAAAATCCCTGTCCTGTAAACGCTGAACTTGAGCACACATCCAAGTGTAGATCACATGAATGTGTTGGCTGTGTAACTCGTGAAAGACGTGCATTCTCACTGGTCTGTGACTGACTGCTGGAAACTCAACTGCATCAGCTTCATCAGGGTCTCTGGCGTCTGTCAGCAGGAGCTCCTGGAAACATTAACAGAGCTTTCAAGAAGAATTTATTACGTCACTCCCAGTAAGTCCTTTCATTTTCATAAGTTCAAGACTAACCGTGTTTGCTCGGTAACGACAGGATGAGCTAAATATAAAAGTTTAATGCAGATTTGAAGTGTTTTATATGTTGTGTTTCATCAACTTTGCAGAATGTTTTTTTATGGTCTCATTGATTAATAGCTGGACATTTAAAGCAAAAGCACACAAGATTGCACCATTCCAGAGCAGAACGTACTGACACAGCAGCATGAGACTGATGGTGATTTCCTCAAACCAGCCGTGGCTTTTATTGTCGGTTGTTGTAGTAGATAGACAGCACGCTGATCACATGCCTTCTGGTTTGTCAAAAAGCACCTTTTTATTAACTTTTCTTTTAATACCATTAATGTTGACTTTTAATTGACATTATTGTTGTGCCTAAAAGTCAAGCTAAATCGAAACACTTATAATTATGAAATAACCTGTCAGTGTTTTTTTTTTCTTTCTTTCTTTCTTTCTTTCTTTCTTTTCTCACACCACTTTCAAAAATAAACTTTAGGTCCGTGAAGAACATTAACATTAAAGGAATAGTTCACCTTCAGTTGCTGGTCCCCATTGGATTGCATAGTGGGTTTTTTTTCTCTCCATACTATGAAAGTCAATGGGGACCAGCAACTGAAGGTGAACTATCCTTTTAAGATTTCAAGATAGTTCTAGTTGTCACATACATAGGTACACACAGGATACAACTGAAATGTAAACCTGGTCAGCATTTGTGCATTAGATATACATAGTAGGTTAAAAAAAAAAGGTAACAGCAAAATCAACTGAATCTTTCCATTGAACATTGCAAAAAAAAAAAAAATGCTTTGTTGGTTCTTTACATATCCCCATAATATCAAATGTTAAAAAGCTCTGTGTCTCTTGTTCCTGCAGCAGATGTCATCGTGCGGCTCGTGTTTCTGGGCCATCGTCTGGCTGCTGGTGCTGCTGGTTCTCGGCTGGCCCTTGAGCATTATGCTGGGGGGTCTGTATGGCCTCATCGCCCCTCTCACCGTCTGCGTGGGTCTGGACCGGCTGGCCGACCTGCTGATGGAGGGGGCCAATCTGGGCCGAAAGTGTGCCCAGAACATGAGGCACGGCAAAGCACTGTGCTGAGACCACGAGCCCCTCAGCTCACCGCCAAGAAGAGTCCACAGTTTCCCCATCTTTTCACTTAAGCAGTGTTAACTATCAACACGAACCGTTTTAGACAGTTTACTGTGCATTTGATTCTTTGACTAGAACGCTTCCATAAAGCCTTAGCGAAACTTCCTCTCTGTATCTGTATCTCTTAGGCTGTTTGAATATGAAAAATTAAAATACTCTTTCAGTATTCTGTGTTCAAAGTGGTGAAACACACGAGTATATTTATATTACAGGACAAGTTTTCTAAGCTAAGCTATCCTCTCTAGAAACTTCATGTGTCTTACTTTGTTTAGTCCAGTTAAATGCAGTGCTTCAAAACCAGCTGCTGAATCTCCATACATGGGACAAAACCATCAGTTTCAGGCATTGAAACTGCAGAAGTGACAGTTTGTATCAACACATTCTGTTTAAATCAATGTCAACACAATATAATCGAAAAATAATGTGTACTGTCATGTCAAATATTTATATTTAGAACCCTTACATTCACATTATTCACAGATTAATGAATAAACAGATTTTAAGATTTTCAGCTCCATGTACTGTAGCATACCTAAAACCAAAAGCATAAAAAAATGTTACTTGAAATAAAATAAACTATGCACAGCTGCAAAAGCTTTTTTCATTTAGTTTAAATTTATGTACTAAAATAAATAAAACTAAGGGTGTTTAAATGACAAAGATTTACCAAAAAAGGAAAAGTGTTGCGTACAGACAACCTCGTCAAAATTATCCCGTTCACACGGATCTGAGAAAATGATTAAAAACGCTGTATTATTCATGCCAGGCCAGTAGTTAGTGATGTCTCTTTCTAAAGACTGAACATGTAATACTCGTGCGCATGACAACTGTTTTCACAAATTCACATTTTTGTAGTTTACATAGAAATGATAATGGTATCCTTTACAAAAACTTGCACTTTTAAACCTGTTTTCAAAGATTTGCATTTCAGGCCCCAAAACACTGTTGTCGTTTAAATGAATGGCCAAAAAAGGCTTTTAATTTTTTTTAGCCCCCCTAAAACTGTGCTAAACATTAATAAAAACATATTAAAAAATAAATTGATTACTAAAACTTTTAAACTAAAATAGCACTGGTCTACCAAAGAAATGTGTTATTTAGACACCACACATGCAACCATTTTGTGTTTCTGGTGTTTCTAACTAGGAAATTATGAATCTCGTCAGAGCCTGTGTGTTATTAAATTCATAGCTGCTGAAAAATGGCTTGGAATATCCTGAAGATCCCCTGATTTTATTAATGATTTAGTAAATATCTGATGGTGTTGATTAGAGGGCAAGCTGTGAAAACTTGTAGAGAAAGTGAGAGAAAACTTGCATGATTTTTTTTCTTAAGTTTTATAAGTACTAAGTGATGCTCTGAGGGCAGGTTGTTTTAGGAGGGATGAGTGATGATGAAATGGTCCATTTGTGCTGAGAATAGTGATCATCGCTGATGAATATTAAAGTGGAAATGTTGCTATTTTAAAATCCCATGGCAGGTTATGGGACATGTTTAGTCTCATGTCTGAAGAATCAGAGCCCTCTTTTATCTGGAGGTTCAGGATATGAGAGGAAATGTGAGTTCACACTGGATTGTGCTGAGT
The DNA here is from genome assembly GCF_001515605.1 of Sinocyclocheilus anshuiensis. NCBI lineage: Eukaryota > Metazoa > Chordata > Actinopteri > Cypriniformes > Cyprinidae > Sinocyclocheilus > Sinocyclocheilus anshuiensis. Next base: position 261,557 of record NW_015540856.1, on the reverse strand, counting down.
TTGGATGGAGGCAGTAACTGGAGACTGAGGTGTCAGATTAGTGAGACTTCAGGTACCGTGAGGAACTGCAGAGCCACACAATGTAACCAGAGAAACCTTCAGAGCTCCAGCAGCTCATTCAGTGCTGCCCTCTGCAGGACCAGAGTCACACATCTGTCTGTCTGTATGTTTGCCTATTTCTCTCTCTCTCTCTCTCTCTCTCTCTGTGTGTGTTGGTGTGTGTGTGTGTGTGTGTGTGTGTCTGTCTGTCTGCCTATTTCTCTCTGTCTGTCTGTATGTGTGTATGTATGTCCGTCCACGTGCGTGCCCGCCCGTCCGCCCCTCTATCTATCTGTATGTACGTACGTACGTCCATCCCTCTATCTGTCTATCACAGATTCTGTCTTTCACATGCCTGCATGTCAGTCCGTCCGTCCCTCTATATATCTGTATGTACGTACGTCCGTCCGTCCGTCCGTCTGTCTGTCCCTCTATCTATCTGTCTGTCTGTCTATCTGCCTGTATGTATGCCACAGCTAGCCAGAGCTAGACACTTTCTTCTCAAACCTTATAAACAGTAACTTAGTTGAGAGATTGACAAACCCCCCAAGTCAGATTGCCAGTGAAATGCTCTCTGACAGCAACTGCAATGAGTTTGCTTCCTTCTTTTCTGGGAAGATCAATAATATCAGGAAGGTGATTAGCACATCCCCAAGGTATGCAGAGGCCAGACAGATTCCACCGCAATATCAAAAAGAAGATACTATCTCTGCTTTTGAAGAAATTGATAGCAAAATTTTGGAAGAAATAGTACAGAACCTTAAATCGTCAACCTGCTATCTTGACGCACTTCCCACATATTTTTTTCAAAAGTGAAACTGTTTAGAAGCAGATCTCTTAGAAGTGGTCACTTCTTTCTGGGATTTTTCCAAACTCCCTGAAAACTGCAGTTGTTAAACCCCTTCTGAAAACGAGCAATCTTGATAACACCATATTTAGCAACTATAGACCAATATCAAATCTTCCTTTTAGGCAAGATTATTGAAAAGGTAGTTTTTAATCAGCTGAAATTTAAATGCAGACTCAAAACTCATCTGTTTAGCTGTGCGTTTGTTGAAAGAGCACTGTGCGATGTCCGAACTGATTGCGCTATATTTTATGTATAATCTTTTTCTATTCTTAACTGTTTTAAATTCATTTTAACCCCTTTAAATCAATATTTAAATCATTTTCAAAGTGTTTAAATTCCTTGTATTATTATTTTCTTTTCTTTTATGTAAATCATTTTGAATTACCGCTGTGTATGAAATGTGCTATATAAATAAACTTGTCTGTTTGTTTGTCTATCTACCTGTCTGTCTGTCTGTCTGTCTGTCTGTCTGCCTGCCTGCCTGTCTGTCCC
>NW_015540856.1:259662-260121 GCF_001515605.1 Sinocyclocheilus anshuiensis | reverse complement strand
TCTATCTATCTATCTATCTATCTATCTATCTATCTATCTATCTATCTATCTATCTACAGTATCTATCCGTCCGTCCGGCCCTCTGTCCGTCTGTCTGTCTGTCCCTCTGGCTATCTATCCATCTGTCTATCTATCTGCCTGCCCCTCTATCTATCTGTCTGTCTGCCTGTCTGTCCCTCTATCTATCTATCTATCTATCTATCCGTCCGTCCGTCCGTCCCTCTGTCCGTCTGTCTGTCTCTCTGTCTGTCTGTCTGTCTATCTATCTATCTATCTATCTATCTATCTATCTATCTATCTATCTATCTATCTATCTATCTATCTATCTATCTATCTATCTATCTATCTATCCGTCCGTCCGTCCGTCCGTCCGTCCCTCTGTCCGTCTGTCCGTCTGTCTGTCTCTCTGTCTGTCTGTCTGTCTGTCTGTCTGTCTGTCTGTCTATCTATCTATCTATC
>NW_015540856.1:257427-257728 GCF_001515605.1 Sinocyclocheilus anshuiensis | reverse complement strand
GGCTGTTTGTCTTTCTGTCTATCTATCTATCTATCTATCTATCTGTCTGTCTGTCTGCCTGCCTGTCTGTCTATATATCTATCTGCCTGTCTGCCTGTCTGTCTGTCTGTCATTCTATCTGCTGTTCTGTCTGTTGTTCTATTCTTTTGTCTGTCTGTCTGTTCATAAACAATAAATAAAACAAAGCTTGTTCTTTTTAGATTGTTAATAATGTGATGGCCGCACAAGACCCAGTTCCTCTGCCTGTGCACTCTCTCTCTCTCTCTCTCTCTCTCTCTCTCTCTCTCTCTCTGTCTCTCTC
>NW_015540856.1:242359-255433 GCF_001515605.1 Sinocyclocheilus anshuiensis | reverse complement strand
CTCTCTCTCTCTCTCTCTCTCTCTCTCTCTCTCTCTCTGTCTCTTTTCCTCCCAACAGTCCTGAGGGGAACCTTCACCAGCCAAAATTGCCTGGTTTTAATTTCAAGTTTGTGCTGGCAGCACAGGCCGTACACACAGGGCTGCCTCGCAGCATGTGGTGGAGGAAGCACATTTGACAGCCGCAGTGGTTGGACTGGGCCTCTAAATATTTAATTTGTGTGTGAGATCAAGGATGGAAAAAGGCCTGAATGCCTCGCTGTGCTTCTGCCATATGTGATGAACCCCACACTGCTTTTCTCATTTAACCCTCACACATACAGAACAACCCTCCTGACTGTGTGTATATGGATTCATGCCCATTTTCTTAAAAAATATTCTTAAGTTTGTTATTGCATCTGTATTATTTAGCAGTGAATGTTTAAAAAAGACAAGTAAGCATTTCAGATGTTTTTTAATATGTGATTTACTGACTTCAATGACATATGAACCAAGCAAATCACTCAGAATTGAGGGAATACTATTTTTCTTAGCTTGTAACATATTGATCCAGTTCATCACCATTTTCTGTGCACAGTCAGTTGTTTCATTGAATATTCCAGGTAGATTCATGATGTGAGCAGGCTGTTCTCTCTCCCTTTTCCTGATATCAGAATGGGGCTGGTGTTGAAACTTGCCATTTTTATTTTAGTAGGGAAGAATGTAATCTACAGTCTTCTTCTGCTGGTCTGATTTTGTCAGCTTTGTACAAATATTCATTTTTTTCTTTTTGCACACTTTCTGCATTATTGGCACTAACAATGACATCATTGTTGTTCAGCCATCAGCATGACAATAGTGTGCGTTTTGGGCGGGACTATCCGTTTGTGTGGCTGGTGGGAGAGTGAAAACAGTCATTATTTTTGCTGTGCCATTTGGTGTGTCACTTGTACTTGCAGACTTCACTTGAAACAAGGTCAGTGTAACATGGTGTCTCCATCTTTCCTACTAAAATCACTCAATGAATGAAACCGCAGAATTACATTTTGATGAAAGGTCATTCAAAATATTGTCATCTCAATAATCTCTGATTAAACCTTTTTAGCAGTTGCAATCACCAAGATTACAATATAAATTGTGTATTCAAATATTTTAGATTAGCCAAATGCCCTTAACTAACCCCTGTTAATCAAATTAGCATATTGTCTTAAAAGAAAAGTGTCCTATGTGCATGCAAGTGGCATTTATTTTAAATATCTCAAGCACACTTGCAAAGTCATAAAATATTGTGGCATGAATTATTGTGACACTGTGTGGTTGTCAAAGTGAGCAAATACGTTTTGGGGCCACTGTACTCCCTTAAAACTGTCAAACTGCAAAAAAAAGATGGTTTGGCGGAACTGCGCATGTCTACGGGCGTTCGATGGGCGGGGCCAAAGGTGTCTTTACTTAAACAGAGAATCAGCTGACGCTTTCACCCCACTGTATCCAGAGCACGAGCGCTGCTGCTTCGTGTGAACAGGGCGGAGCTGAAGGTCCTCTCTGTACTCAAGGACATTTGCTCTCCAACAGCTGTGTCGCCTTTCAAAATACACAGCAACAAGTATGAGACTCAAGTCCCCCAAATAAAAAAAAAGGAGGAGGTCACCTCTGCTCTCCTCACCATGACATGAGTTCACCATCACCGGACCGAATCCGGCTTTATTCCCAGCGTATGAACATCACACAAATGAATTCCGCGCGTTTTGGCAGTTCGACGTAAAGCGCCATATGACGCAGCAGGGCTCTCCACGGCACTGATGCCATAAGCCCGCCGCCCGCCGCCCTCCACCCACACCATCAATCTGATGTGGAGATCGAAGATAGGAGGGCTCACATGACTCCACTCCAGACTCGAAGACGAGGAGAAGTGTGGCATCTTCCAGCATCAGCACTGCCACAGCTGGCGCAGCTCATAACGGCGGACAGTAAGAGGAAATATTCACGCTTTTCCCTGGATTTGGAGCAGAGTCTGCGGATGAGCAGCGATGGGGGAATGGACCATACTAGAGAGGCTCTTGGAAGCTGCTGTCCAGCAGCACTCCACTATGATCGGAAGGTAAGAGCTAATGTCAGTGCATCTGACACCGAAATTCAGCTCATTTCAAGCTTTGGAGCAAAAAAAAAAAACGTTTTTTTTTTATCATTGCCAACGGGCGTAGTCGCCCATTTCACCCTTTAAAATACAGTATAAAATGTGGATGACAAACAAACATGACATACCAAAAAATATTTGCGTAGTATACATGAAAAATATAATGCAACTGAATGCAATCGCTGTGAACGCGACTGGTTTCAGCATATTATGTATTTTAATATTTTTGCTTCATTTAAAGCCACGTTTGAACGCAGAGTGATGCTTCTTGCCAGGTGTGCACAAAAAAGGTTACCGCCTGTTTCACCCATTCAAATAACATAGAAAATAAAATGAAACACATACACACACACAAACACACACACACACATATAAAACATGTACACAACACATTTGTAAAATATCACAATATTGAACGACAGTGAAATGTGACTGAAATGCATCGTTCATTGGTTGCGAACGCATCTGTATTTATTTAGCTCCCTTAACAACCCACTCATTAGTAAACCTGCCTCTCACACATTTATTTGTATTAGTTTATTTTTATTGCTTTATGTAAAGCCACCTTTTGAGGCAAAGTGATGCTTTTTGCCAACTGTGCGCAAAAAACAAAACAAAAAAAACATTAATTTATACACAATAGAAAACATATGCCAAAACATGTTACGTAGTATGTGTGTATATAAAATATAAAGGAGCATGTTTTAAGTGAAACTAAAATAATAGCATTCAGTGGTTGAGAATGCACCACATTTTCAGCACTAGGCATCATCCTACCCTTATTAGTGAATTTTCCCGATATATTTGTGTTTGTTTTGTATTTTATTTAACGTCATGTTGGGAGGTGTGATGGTTTGTGAAACACTGTGCACAAAATCGCAAAAATACAGTATCAAGCGTGGCATACCCAGTGCTATCTGCATAATCCATATGCAGCATTCAGTGATAGCGAAATGAAGCGCAGCCCGGTTTCAGCACCGGACAGCTCCCTGCAGCTCAAGCTCGTATATTGACACATTTATTTTTCGGTGTGCTTTTTTTAGGATCCTGCTCACTGTGGTGGTGATCTTCCGGATCCTAATCGTAGCTATAGTGGGAGAGACAGTGTATGACGACGAGCAGACCATGTTTGTCTGTAACGCCTTACAGCCGGGCTGCATCCAGGCGTGCTACGACAAAGCTTTCCCCATATCTCACATCAGATATTGGGTGTTCCAGATCATAATGGTCTGCACGCCGAGTCTCTGCTTCATCACGTACTCGGTCCATCAGTCGGCCAAGCAAAAGGAGCGACGTTACTCCACCGCCACCGTCCTCCTCTCTCTGGATAATAAGGAGCAGGATTCTCTGAAACGAGAGGAGGCCAAGAACCAAAAGATCAAGAACACCATCATGAACGGAGTACTGCAGAACACGGAGAACACCACCAAAGAAGCCGAGCCCGACTGCCTAGAGACCAAAGAACTGACCAGCTCGGGCACAAAACCGGGCAAGTCCAAAATGAGGCGGCAGGAGGGCATTTCCAGGTTTTACATCATCCAGGTGGTGTTCAGAAACGCGTTGGAAATTGGCTTTCTGGTGGGCCAGTATTTCTTGTACGGATTCAACGTGCCCGCCGTGTACGAGTGTGATCGATACCCGTGCATCAAAGAGGTGGAGTGTTACGTGTCCGCGGTCAGCGGCTTTTGCGTGGTCCTCAATCTGGCCGAGCTCAATCACTTGGGCTGGAGGAAGATCAAAACGGCCGTGAGGGGCGTGCGGGCCCGCAGGAAGTCCATCTACGAGATCCGGAACAAGGATTTGCCCAGGATGAGTATGCCCAATTTCGGCCGCACTCAGTCCAGTGACTCCGCCTACGTGTAACGGGTGCGTAACGAGGACCCGAAGCCCGCGCGCCGCCGAGTTCGAGACCGCGGATGAGTCCCGTCGCCACGTAAGGTTCATGAATTGCAAGAACACGGGGTAGGACTTTTTTTGTTACTGTTTTAAAGACTCCATTGGCAACTGTGGACGACAAACACGTTTGTAAAGCAGTTCACTACTGTATAATGCAACTTTTTATGCAACGTTTGTACTCTGAGACGTACACAAAGAGCAAATGCTGATACCTGAATGCGTAATGCCTCTCTGTAAGCTGCGGTGACACTTGACATGACACTGTCCTGTTGCACACAATGCATGCTATATGATTCATTACAGTAAACTACAAGCGGCTCCACAACTGCTGTGACATGAGTACTTGTATATAAATATATGCATATATACATATAAAATCTATTCTGAAGAATATAACCATATCCATAAAGCAGATTTATAGCTTGAATTATGCTTAATGCGTCCACACTTGCTTTTAGCTCTATTCGTTGTAAATGAACTGAAAATGACATAATGCATTACGCTTTCAATATGAAAAATGGCCAGATGGAAATAAAGTGCTGGTCTTTTTCTACACAGGACAGCCGTCCTTTCTTGCTAACAAATGACAGAACAATGGTTCAGCAATGTTTTGTGCTCTGGTGCTGGTTTTTCACCCAGCAGTTCCAGCAATATTTGTAAGCTGAATAGTTTGTTTTAGGATTCATGTACTATTAAAGCCCACGCCTGCTGTATCTCTTCCTCTCTTGATGACAATGCAAGTGTGTTTAAACAGGCGTGTGCTTTCATTATAAACTGGTTTAAGGCCTTGTTCAGAAGCAAATTCCGGTGCATTATTGTTTAACGTTTAACGTTTAAGATGTCATTTTGTTTCTCCTCTTTGAATGGTTCTTTATGGTTATGCCACCATATATTTATGACAAGCAAATGCGTGCACAGAGAGAAGACGTTCTCTGCATTTCTGAGCTTGAAGGGAAAGTATTGCATGTTTAAGAACTTATATTCAAGATAATCTGGACGATTTCAGGGGATGAAATCTATGCGGCATTTGCTTGAGTATTGATATGTCACCCCACCCCCTGTATAGATTAAGAACTGACATGTTTTGAAGGTCACAGAGGATAAAGAACAGTTTGTGACAGACTGTCTCGGATCAAACCTGATGGGATGACCCTGGGGAGGACGGACATTTGGTGTCATGAGAAGGGGCGGGCGGTGGGGACGGGAAAAATCTTCCCTTTTCTCTCGGTAATTCCTCTCTCCTTGGATAAGCATTCCAGGACTCCTGAGATTTTTACACCTTTGTGGTCCTTACCGAGAAACGAAAGACCAGAGCCGATGGACTGTACTGGACCTGACAGAGCAAAGCTTTAATAAAACATGAACTTGTATCTCTCTTGCCTTATATGTACTGCAGTCTCCCCTCCCTCACCGTCTCTCATTCTCTCCCGTGCATTTTCTGCAAGAGCCGACCTGGTGTTTTTACAGCTCCTCCTAAATGACAAAATGATTGGGTTATGTATGAATGTAATTCTGCATGCTCTGATGTGTCATACATCATGTGAGAGGTTAGGCATTCACGTGTGCTGCAAACCCACAGACGGAGAGACTCTTGAGATGCATTGTGCACGCTGAGATGTCTCCACTGCAGTTAAAACCAACAAAAAATGTCTTGTTTGCAGGCCTGAGATGACCAAACACGTTAGCATGGGATGCCATTACTGCAGGTACACAAATCAAGAGATCCGTTTTAACTGTTTTTAGGAGGCGATTCTCATCTGAGCGCAAACGAGGGTATGAGCGTGTAATGTCGCAGTACCTCATATACATTGTAATTTTATCCTGATCAATTTGCATATTGATAAAAAGGGCCTTGCATGAAGTGAACGCAGAAAACGCCGGACTGTTCCTTTCTGAGCCTCCAGTCCTTGTGGTTTTGAGGATGATACATGTGTAAACTGAATGAAATGAAGATGGATGATATACTGTGAATTAAATCCACTTCTTTACAAAGGTGGTGATAAAAGTGATGGGCCTGATCTTTTGTTTTCTTGCCGCACACACACACACACACACACACACACACACACACACACACACACTCGTGCCACTCCTCTGAGATTTCATTGAGCCGCAGTGTCCTGGAAGGGCTGTGCAGAAACTCTGCAATGCACAACTGCTCTCACCTGCACATCACTGAACATAGGCATTGGAAATCTCTTCAGTGTGTACGTTTTGTGTGTGTGTGTGTAGTAGTTGGGATATGGAAAAGTAGCACAACTGTCAACGAATGATCTTCTGTTAAACAGAGTGATGGGTCCGTGTATTATTAGTGTATATTAGTGTTTGTCAAAGTATTGTGTAATTCATTTGATGTTGAGAGGTTTCCAAAGTAAACAAAGAGCTATAAATAAAAAGAAATGTCTCATTTAAAATACACACCCATCTTATTATTGTTCATTTGTTAATTAATGACAAATATTTTTAGATGATCACTGACAAATTCTGGAAGTCATGACTAGAATTGTTGCAGCATTTCATTTCACTACCCAGCAAATCATATAATTTCTCCAGCAGAATCATCTGTATTTTATTATGGGAGATTATTCATTCATTTCGATTGTATAACATGAACATATAATCAAACATGACAGTCCTTTTGTTCGCATTCCTTCTTAATTATTATTATTTCTCACTCTTAAAAATAATGGTTCTTTATTGGCATTCATGGTACCATGAAGAACCTTTAACATCCACGGAATCTGTTCATTCCGCAAAATGTTCTTTATAATGGAAAAAAAGTTCCTTAGATGATTAAAATGCTATTCATTAAGAAAAAAATGGTTCTTTTAAGACGTGATCACTGAAAGGTTCTTTGGAGAACCTTGGAATCACTGTAAATAAAAAAACTTTTTTAACCTTTATTTATAAGAGTGGTTATGTAAAATGAAGAGGTTATGTAAAAATACCCCAAAATGACTGATACATAGTTTGCTAACACTATAATCCAAGAAAGCCAAAGGCCAACAAATATATGCAACATAAAGATGTTAGCTGATGTTTTATCCTTGTCGGAACATGATGAAAACACATTTTCATTATGGATCAGTTCTGGATCACAGCTTCATGGCTTAACCTGGCCACATCTGACTCTAGTGTGATGAAAGCAATTACTCTGAGAGCTTCAATTCACACACACACACACACAGGTTTGTTTTTATGATTTATGGGGACTCTCCATAGGCGTAATGGTTTTTATACTGTACAAACCGTATTTTCTATTGCCCTACACCAACCCTACCCCTAAACCTACCCCTCACAGGAAACTTTCTGCATTTTTAGATTTTCAAAAAAACTAATTCTGAATTATTTATAAGCCTTTTGAATTACGGGGACAGTGAAAATGTCCTCATAAATCACCTTCTCGTTGTAATACCTATGTCATACCCATGTTATTATACAAATTTGTGTCCTCATAAACCACATAAACATGCACACACACACACACACACACACACACGCACACACGCACGCCTGTCCAGAAAGGTGATGCCGGTCAGTCTGTTCTAACAGTAACAATGGAAACATTTGATTAAGTGAAAACTATATGGGTTATCTATTGGCTGTAGTGGTATCTTCATCTGAGCAATTAAATCCCACAATGCGTTAATGATTGTGACCAGACACAATGATTGGTAAAAGATGCACACTAATTCTATAATTAACATGTAATACTGAAAATCAAGGTGATAGTTTTCAATTAGAGCCTGCTGAATTGACAAATCAATAATTTCCTTTGATGCCATCTGTAATTTGTCAACCAGAGCAATCTCTCTCTCTCTCTCTCTCTCTCGCTCTCTCTCTCTGTTATCTCTGTTATCTCTGCTGTCAGGTGAGGCGAGCATCCCTCTTAGCCAGACCAATTGTTCCTGATAAATGTATACGATATGCACCATTTGCCAGCCAATAAAACTCACCGGATGACCAACCCTAATCACTAAAAAAGCTGTTCTCTGCCTAACAAGATTAGAGCCGGCCAAACAGACTGAGCAAGTGAAAAAGAGAAAGTGGTAATGGCAAATGGAAGAGACAATGAGGAAAGAGGTAAAGAAACAATAACTGTAAGAGTTTGAAGCCAGCTTGAAGAAGACCCTTGGCATTTTGTCGCTGGTTGACACAGGGTTCATTTATGGTTCAGAACTGGATTCTGTCACAAAAATGGGAAGAATCTTCTATGTACTTACATTTCAATTAAACAATATATACAATGTATTTATTTTGTATGTTTTTACATTGTACTAATATTTTAAAATGACCTGCATGTAATTACATCTGTAATTGATTTCTGTAGTTATCTATAATAAACACTGTTGACCCTCCCTCTACACTTTAACCAACTCTTAAACCTAACCGTACCACCAAACTTTTGAGATAAGTATATAGTAGTAAAAGGCACCTAATATAAAGTGGGACACACAATGTAACATGAATGTTTGTCCTGTTGAGCTTATTGATTTTATAAACAGATTTTTAGATTTTTAAGACATTAAAGTTGTCAAGATGATAATCTTTAAAAGACATTTAAAATACACTTTAAAAAGTGGTAATCTGCAATTGTTACCTTAAAGAGCTATTTCTACCTGATTCGACCGATCAAAATGAGTTTTGATGGTATAAACTGATGTATAGAGGTTGATTAAGTGATGTTAAATAATAGTTTTGACTTGACTAAAACCAGTGATTTTAGATGTTACTGTTTTTAGGTTACCTTTCTTTCACTGTAATAGAGACGGAAGCCAGGTTTTGAAACACGTTTTGGAAGCTTGTGATAAATTATGATAAGTGTGAGTGACACAGGTTAACACAGTATTATTATTATTAATTATTAATCACACAATATTCACTGTTCAATCCCTAAATTATTACATTTGCACCATGGCTATTGCCAACTATCCCATAGACAACACTGAAAGTGTGTTTCACACCAAGGAATGTAACCTTTCATGAACTGTAAACCTAGCTGAATTATTATACCATTTGCACGCTGCTTATAAATGAGATGTTTCTTTAGGTCTGCTACACCTTCTCTCTATGATTCATCATCTATTTTGCACATACTTGCTCTCAATGAATCTATCTTGATCACATGGGAACACTAGAACAGGCCTTCATCATTGTATAGGGCTCTGGCTGTAGTAATGACACAGTATTCAAATGGCAGAAACACTCGATGCTGTTTTAACATCTGTTCTTTATTTCCCTGGTCAAAAGAGTCCTGAGGTCGTTCAGTAGTGATATAAGCTTCTGTTAAACCTATCATGTTTATGAGTCAAATTCCTGTTGAAGAACTACACAACCCATAATCCTGGAGAGAGATGCACCATCAGTGTTCGCAAGGAAATGGAAATAATGGGAAATGTGCTTAGCAGTGGTTTCTCACCACCATCAAACACTGGAAATGATGTAATCAAGTGGGTCTTCCTACATTCTCATACTAATATTTTTGTATACAACTGAATTTACTGTAAGATATATTTAATTTGACACCTATAATCCAGTATGTCTATATTCTACCTAATTTTTCGATCTAATCTCATCATATGCTACACAGCTTTGTACATCTTTTGTTACGTTTACGTTAAGAATTTGTTAAAAATGCTTCCTTTTTAGAACCTTTTAATCTATTACATTAAATTCTGATTATCATTCACTCCGAAAATGTCGGATTTACTTTGAAACAGTTTTCACTCACAAACTGCTAGTAGCCTACAAAAAAAGGCAAGTAACACACGGAATTAAACGTAAAATGGAATTTTCTTGTAAAACATACTCCACTAATCCTTGTTTTATTTACAGTGTTGAAAATCATTGTAAATGTATTTGAGTCTGTATTGAGGTCTTCATTACATCAGAATGACCTAAAGGAGTATTTCTTCATGAGTTGATCTTGAGCTGTGTCCCTGCTTCACAGAGGTCAGATGAGTTCTCTCTCAGAGCGAGCGCTGCAGTCACATGACGCTGAGGAACAGCTGCAGCGGGATGGGACGGGACGGGACGGGGATGTCCTCTGCAGCGCTGCAGGGCTGTGAGATGAGACACTGGGTGTGACTGCATGCATCACTCATGGTGTGGAAAATGTGCTTTCTGCTAAATGCAACTGATTTTACTCTTAAAATTAATTTTGAATTGATTTAGTCATATTAAACATATTTATTTTAATATTTAATACAACAGTGTTACATTTATTTTTTATGTTACTTGAAAAAAATGTTGGTAACACTTTACAATAAGGTTCAATTTGTTAATATTAGTTAACTACATTAGTTACCATGAACTAATAATGAAAATTACTTCTACAGCATTTAATAATCTTTGTTAATGTTAAGTTCAACATTTAATAATACATTTTTTTTAAGTATTTTTATTAACTAGCATTAACTTCTAGATTAATAAATAATTTTAAACACATATTGATCATTGTTAGTTCGTGTTAGCCAATGCATTAATTAATGTTAACAAATTAGACCTTATTGTAAAATGTTACTATATTATTTAATGGACCTAGTCTGACAGTGCATTTTTATTAATTGTATTTAACATTAACAAATATGAATAAATACTGTAACAAATGCATTGCCCATTGTTGGTTTATATTAGTTAATGCACAATGTAAAATTAACTAAAGAGTCCTTATTGTAATGTGTTACCAACAGTAACATTTAAAACAGTCATTGTCTCCTTGCATTTCCCTTTATAAGCCAGAAATAATTTTAAGAGATTATGCTGGACTGAATTGTTTCCTCAGAGGAAAGCTAATAGGTGTCCAGTTTGGCACAGCAGTTTATGGCACCGAATGCTCTTCCCTCCTCTGCTATTGGATTGTGTTTTATGGTGTGATTCATTTCCCATCAGGCGTCCCTCCTCCCCGGCGGTTCAGGCTAGAATTTATGCAGGCCGCATCCCAGCGGCGGCGTTATCAATCACCCGCAACCCAGCACAGCCACATTCAACAAGAGCTGAGCTCCACGCCAACGCCACGCTAACCCTCTGAATGCCTGACGCCAGACTCACTTATTTTTTTACATGCATTCTTTTAAACAAATGATTATTTCCGGCATGGATTTCCCCTGAGGACGCTGCTCACATCTGTGCCACAACCGCCATGAATATTTCAGAGAAAATGATCACTCGCTTTTGCCATTTTCGCTGCTCCCCTTTGAAAAATGTTTAAAGTGTACAAATATAGTATACCTTATTTTGAAGTGGAATACATAAACAAAAGATTCAGAGTTATTTGATATGACCACAATTGAAAACAACCACAGGAGTCATGTTTCCTTCCAGCAGCTCTTCTATAAAGCAGGGAAACATTGAGTCGTCTACACTTGTCCACATACAGTAACTACTCTCTTACATTATTAAATAAACCAACTGTAACTTGAATTTTATGACACTGGTAGAGTCAAGCATGAAACAGACTGTGAAGACTCAAATAAAACATTTATGACTCTAAATAAACTAAAGAAGGGAATTAACATAACAAAAGAACATAAAAGTATTTCAGATTACTATTTCATATATAATACACAAATTATTTCATATTTATAGATATAAACATACAGTCTGCCAAACATGTCAGGGCTTATTTTGCTATAGTGATGGCTGAAATGTATGAAATCCCATGTATAAATCCCATGCAATAATGTAATGTTTGAGGACTTTTCATTTATTCAATCATTAATTCGTTGACATAACACTTTGTTCTCGGCAGGTTTCTTGAGAGTGACATACAAAAGCATACTTCTGAAGAAGTGTATTCTGCTCATCTAAAAGTCCTCTTGCTTCACTTTCTCTCTTTCCTGTCATAACCATAAAGAATTGTGCTTTTAGAGCCCTGATCACATCCCCATAACGCAGCATGTCAGTGTCTGTATTTCCTCAACTCATCCCTTCTGTGAAGCTGCTGAGTCATGTGCTCATCTCATCGTTCACTCACTTGAACTCCACAGCTCAGGCTGACAGTCCCAAAAAACACGATTACTGAACCTACATCTAAGCCGCAGTATCGCGCCAGCTCACAGTCAGCACTGCTGCTATTTAGGGCACAACATTGTGCTGTTCCGCCTTTATACGTTTATACGCATATCTCTAGTGAACAGAGTACTTCATTTCCTGAAAGACATATTCTGAGGCAAACCCGACCGAATGCACCAGCATTAAAACTTGAAAGCATATTTCAAAAGTATGTTTCAAAAATGCATTTCAGCCCTGAGAGAATCAATGATATTTGACGTCAAACCCGGTATGATCTTGATGAACTGAACGCAAGAGCAAATAAGATTTGACACAAACAAAGCTATTGTACTATATGTTCACAGAAAACTTGGTTATAGTGTCCATTTTATTTTTTAGTATGACTGTCACAATGAAAAGAAATAGGCAAGCTAGACTTTTTTTTAAAACAACATTTTGTGTTCCATGCAAGAAAGGAAGTCATGGAAAGGCATTGTAAATGTAATACAAAGTAAAAATTGACTGAATTTTGATTGTTAAGTGAACGGTTACTTTTACATTAGAAATGGATCCAATTAGCAGCTACTGAGTGTCTTCCACACTTCAAAAATCTTTGTTCGCACCTCTGCGTCTCTGACTGATCAATCACAGCAGTACAAATACCCTCATGTCTCCTAAACCAGAAATATGAAGTTCTCTGATTCACTAGATCAGGGGTAGGCAAGTTCGGTCCTAGACATTAGAAATGGATCCAATTAGCAGCTACTGAGTGTCTTCCACACTTCAAAAATCTTTGTTCGCACCTCTGCGTCTCTGACTGATCAATCACAGCAGTACAAATACCCTAATGTCTCCTAAACCAGAAATATGAAGTTCTCTGATTCACAGGACTGCGGCTCTCTAGGACCGGACTTGCCTACCCCTGCACTAGATGATAGAAATATTATGGATATTATAATGAGCATATTGTACTGTTCTACTTCAGTGTAACACAAGATAGTAACAGT
This sequence comes from Sinocyclocheilus anshuiensis, assembly GCF_001515605.1. NCBI lineage: Eukaryota > Metazoa > Chordata > Actinopteri > Cypriniformes > Cyprinidae > Sinocyclocheilus > Sinocyclocheilus anshuiensis. The sequence continues at coordinate 242,428 of NW_015540856.1, read as the reverse complement.
TTAGTATAGGGATTATTTCTCACTATTAACTAGTTGCTTATTAGCATGCCTATTATTAACATATTGGCT
>NW_015540856.1:233418-242308 GCF_001515605.1 Sinocyclocheilus anshuiensis | reverse complement strand
TTACTATTAATAAGCAGCAAATTAGGAGTTTATTGAGGCAAAAGTCGTAGCTAACAGTTTGTTAATAAGCGAGAATTGGACCTTAAAATAAAGTGTGATCTATGTGTTGATTCAATTCACTTCAATAGCTGTGTCGATGCACAACATCTCAAAACACACATTCAGCATCTGTATGAAGACAAAATGACTGCAGGACAAGGTACATGCCAAGGCTTAAGGGGTTAGTTCACCCAAAAATGAAAATTAGGCTGAGGCCTTTGTTCACCCCCCCGGAGCCGTGTGAGATACTTTTTTTTTAATGGATGGGCGCTTTTTATTTCACTTCTTTTGGACTGAAGCACTGAAACACCCGCTGACTGCAATGATAGAGCTTGAAAGATCAAAGACAATTTTTAATATAACTCCGACTGGATTCGTCTGAAAGAGGAAAGTCATATACACCTAGGATGCCTCGGGGATGAATAAAACACAGCCTAATTTTCATTTTTGGGTGAACTAACCCTTTAATTAGTGTTAGGAGTTTGTCCAAATCACTAACCCTATATATAAGAAATAATAATAGTGATGTTCCACTCAACGCCACTAATAAGAAAATAATTCATATTATCAGCCAGTGAATATACTGATGTAATCAAAACACAGCTGTGTTTAGGCTCAGTATTTGCTGTAGCTAAATGAACTGCACACCGAGGCTCAGACAGACGTCATTTGGAGGGTACGCAGCAATGCAGAGATGTGAATTTCTGCCATGCACATGTGTTGGGTCTGCAGCACAGGCTCCTGTAGAGATCTGCCTCAGCAGGAGTCTGGCAGTGACTATTCCAAGCTCTATCATTGCAGTCAGCGGGTGTTGCAGTGCTTCAGTCCAAAAGAAGTGAAATAAAAAGCGCCTATTTGTAAAAAAAAAATGTCTCACAAAGGCCTCCTGTAGCGAATCGATGCGTTTTTGTAAGAAAAATAACCATATTTAAAACGTAATAATCACTTTAATGTAGCTTGCGCTCACTGTTGTACACTGGAAGCAGCTCCAGGGGAATGACGTATGAGGTCAGTGCTGCGCATGCGCCGCTCAGAAGTGACGAGGAAAGAAGGTGAAGATTTGAGATTAAAAGAACCACTACTATTAATAAACATGGATGATTCCTCAGATCGTGTGTCTTGTTGAAGAAGGGGTTTGCTTTTCTCCTGACAGATGATAAAACAGGTAAAAATCAAAATCCCAGAGATTTAAGGAAGGACCCAAGCCATTTCTAGAGATTGAAATATAGAGCAAAAGTAGATTTTTTGGGAAACGTCTCTGTTTTTGTTCATACAATGGGCACCAAATTCTTCAAAATATCAATGACAAAATATCAGTTTTCATTTTCACCTGAAACAGTCATTGACCACTTAGCAACCACCCAGAACACCTTAGCAACCACCCTATCAAACAACCACTGTAACCACTGCAACCACTGTAAGATTATGGTGTCAATTTTCGCACAGCAAAGCACCACAGTTTCTTGTAAAAATGTTAAAAATCCATCTCTTTGCAAGAGTTTTAAATGTTGCAGCTCTTTACACTGTGACAACAGTAAAATGCTGCTGTACCTGAAAACCAGTGTATCTCCCTTCTTAGTTCTGCTTCCTTTTCGCCAACACTGGCCCGGGCCACTTTTTCACAAAAGAAAACCAAACTAAAGAGACGGAACAACAACAACAACAAAATAGCAGAGACTGCAACATCAACAAATGCCCGCATTGACAAGCGCTTGTATTAGGGGATCATGAGAGAGCTGCAAAGAGTTCAAAGACATTTTTATTAGTCATAACTTCTTGAGAAAAGTAGAGCAGACGCTGGACAAAGATGAATCTTTCTAGATCGCATATGTCGACCACCTGCATTAGTGCACACTATCAAATGGAGTATACTTTGAAAGGCTGTGCATTCGACTGTATACATACGTTAGCATATGTGTAAAAAATTAAAGTATACTTTGGGCTTTAGGGAGTTAGGGCTCAAGAGGTTGATAGTAGAGCCTACCCCCTATACAAACAGTCCCGTGGTTCTAGAGTTTGGCCTCTTCCTTGATGATGAGACATTTCAAGGCACTGGAAGGAGCATTTCAATCCCCTATTGATTAATACCCTTTTCTGACCATTTAGCAGCATGGCCACTTCTGCAAAATGTGTCACTCTGGGTTCTTCGGATCGTGGAGAATGGATACACCATCCAGTTTTAGCTGTGTCCGCCACAGTTCAATGGTGTGCTCCCCGCCTTAGGCACTGTCTGGAAGGCGTTGGGATATAGAAAGGGTTCCTCTTTCCGCTAAGAGAGTCAAGTCACCTTTATTTATATAGCGCTTTTAACAATACAGATTGTGTCAAAGCAACTGTACAGCATTAATTAGGAAAATAGTGTGTCAATAATGCAAAATGACAAAAGTAAACACTCAATTTTAAGTTAAAGGCAGTTAATCACTGAATTCAGTGATGTCATCATACAGCTCAGTTCAGTTGAAATAGTATCTGTGCAATCAAGTCGATGATATATCTCTGGAAATTAAGTGTCCCCAACTAACCAAGCCAGAGGCGACAGCAGCAAGGAACCAAAACTCCATCGGTGACAGGAATAGTGTGTCAATAATGCAAAATGACAAAAGTAAACACTCAATTTTCAGTTAAAGGCAGTTAATCACTGAATTCAGTCATGTCATCATCCAACTCAGTTCAGTTGAAATAGTATCTGTGCAATCAAGTCGACAGGAAGTTCCTCAAGTTGGCTTTTGGGGGTGAAGTACACCAATTTCAGGCTCTTCCCTTTGGCCTAGCCCTGTCACCTCACACCTTTACAAGGACACAGCCTTGGCTGTGCTGAATTACCTCGACAACTGGTCGATTTTAGCGCAGTCTGAGGATTTGGTGGTTCAACATTGAGATGTTATGCTTGCCCACCTGAGGTGTCTAGGGCTCAGTCTCAACCTTTAAAGAGTAGGCTTTTGCTGAGGCAAAATATGTTTTTTATGGGGGTGCAATAGGATTCTTGCACAATCCGGGCTACATTGTCTCCCACTCATGTGCAGCTGATCCATGCCTGTTTAGGCTGGTTCAGACTACACCAAGAAGTCCCTGTCAGTCTGTTTCAAAGGCCTTCTAGATCTCATAGCAGTAGCATCCCTGATGAATTCATTGGGCCTGCTCTATATGAGACTGCTTCAGTGGTGGTGGCTCATCAGCAGAGGCTTTTGCCCTTGTTATCACCCATTTTGGACAATGCAAATTAGGTATGGATGTCTTCGTACCCTTCTTCTGTGGAGATCACCCCAGTTTTTGACTCTAGGGGTGCCACTATGGGAGGTTTATCGTTGGATTGTGGTCTCAGCAGATGCTTCCCTAACAGGATAGGGATGAGAACATAAGGGCTAGTGAAAAGAATCTTCACAGAACATTAGCCAAAGTTACTTGTTAGCTGAAATTTAACTTTTTTAGTTGGACATTTGCATACTACACGTATGTATACTTCATAGAACTTTTTTATTTTTGTCATGAAGCATTCTTTTTTGTCACGAAGTTTTCTCTTTCTCCAAAATCAGTTGGATTGGGGTTTCTCTCATCAGCGAGCAGGGAGATGGAAATGGAAAACCTGGGGAATGCCTAGAATACGTTAAACAACCACTTCAGTAACAGTCTGTGCCTTACTTGAGGACATACAAACCTCTGGCATATTTAGGAACTTACCAATCTCACACTTTCAATTGTGATGTAGTGCTGCATGTGACAGCACTCTTGCTTTTGTGATATTGAACCTTGCATACCCATGAATGCATTTAAATTAACTTTACTAGCTACACTGAAAAAATGGTAACATACATTTAATACAAGCTATATACATCAAAAGCTAAAACATTTAAATCAGGTAGAAATAGATAGCAATTGCAGATTACCACTTTACAGTGTATTGTCCTACCAAAATGCAGTTAATATGTTTCCTAACAGTGACAAAACAGTGCCGGTGAGTCATTCAGTTTTGCTTTTGGGATCAAACAGGCTTGATGTCATTTAGTTAGTGGGGGGTCTGGTTAAATGAGAACAGACGTGCATCAAGACATTCAGTGAGGGATTCCCTAGAGCACAGAGACAAAAGGTGATTATGCATTTTTAATTATATAGTTTGGCTGTTAATCAGTATGGGGCTCCAGCAGTACAGCAGGGAAATTCTGGCAGCCTGGAGTGATGTGGAGGGCAACCGCAGGCCTAAGGGATCTTGTCAACATTGGCAACCTTCCAAAAGCTCAGTTCACTCAAATTCACTGTATCTCATGATCACAGAGCGGCTCTGTGCCTCTGAGTGTAGTCTAAATCAAATCTAGTGTGTGCTTATAAAATGGTCCAGCTAACAAAACTTTATGCGTTTTACTTGTTTTACAAGCACAGTTCATTGCTGAAAAATGAATCCTCTGTCTTTTCCTCAGCAATCTGATCCATAAAAACAAAAGTATTAGATTAGAAATTTTCAAATCATGTCCAGATAATCAAAGCACCACCTAACAGGATTAGGGTTAAGGTTAGGGACATTAGGATTAGGGTTAAGATTAGATGTATTCATCCAATTGCCCCATAATCCTGTCCGCCTCATCACATTTCATTCAACAAACGGCAACTCAAAAGTCATTCATTATTTATCACATTTCTGTGCAGCATAGCAGTCATAACACACCTGTCAGATGAATCATTTTCTGAAAGATGTGTTTGAAATATGACCTACATGTGCATCAAAAGATGGGTCAAGGCCAATGAAAATGTTTACATCTTTCATTGTCAGAGACAATTCTAAAACTGAAATTTCAGTATTGATTTGATCAAAATGGCATCGTTAGTGCATGTATGCTTATGCACTGAAAACATTGAAACAACCATGCCATTTTTTTTTTTTTAACTGCTGGTCAAATATTGCTTTAATCAAAAATCATGGTCCCTGTAGGGGGAAAAAAATTAAAGATACATTATTTTTTGTTTTATTTTGTAAAATTGTGTTATATAGATATAACCCGGGTACAACGGCTGCCACTGCCTACAGTTTTGTGAAACCTGAAATTTGTTGCTCCAGGTACAATTCACTCCAGTTTTCAGAAGAAATGTCAACTAGATGCACTAAATAATATTTTTTTTTTCTCCTTTATAGATGCAGGTTTATTAACATTTACAAAGCAGCCAATATCTGTAAATAATGTCCAGTTTGTAGGCAGTTACAGTGACTCTCCGGGTGTGTCCTGAATTGGACTCTGGCCTCTGCTGGCAGTCAGTGCACTGACCTGAGCAGAGATGTGACATGAGAGGATTTCCAGAGGGGCTTCAGGTGAACTGTCCTTGCAATTAATGTCCTGTTAATCTTTATGGATGAAAAGCATATGTAAAATGACTCCAAGCCTTTATTCTGTTACACACGTCCTGCATCTGTAAGGCGTGAGCAGTGCTTATATATTTCAGCACCCATATTACGTAGTGCAGCGCTGTATCCCGGAAGCAGATTTTCGGTGCAGAGCCTATTTTTCCCTACATTCAACTCAATGAAAAACAAGCTTAAAAAATGCACTGCTAACCGACGCTGTACAAAAGATTCTCCTGATTTGTAAATAAAACAAAGATATAATGATGTATGTTTATAAGAAAATGCTATTTCAGTCAGTCTCAAAATTTCATGCTTAATTCAATGCATTATCATTTTTAATGGGCATTTCTTGTTGTAATTATTTGTGAAATTTACTAGCAATTTCTGAGTGAAAATGTCATTGTGTTGTGTCTCAGACCATACAATACACAGTAAGACTGCTTCACTGTAAAAGTTATTTGATTTGAAGTTATTGGAGTATGTTTTAAAAGAAAAAAAAATGTACTCCAATAATCTGTTTTATTTATAAATGCGAAAAAAAAAAAATGTACAGTTTATTGAGTTCTACTTACAAAATTTTAATTTAATGTGTCAGTGTGTGTTTTTTTTTTTTGTAATTATTTGCGAAATTTACTAGCATAGTAAAAATTGTTTCAAAGTAAATCCTACACAATTTGTCCAGTGTATTTTTGACAGTAAACGTCCTTATCTTCTTTCTACAAGAAGAGCAGTTCACTTCGACCATGCAGCGTTCGTGCTTGACGGGTCAGAAAATCAAATGTGATTTTGTGGTGTACTTTAATTTCCATCATACTCTCCATTTGTGAATCCATTTGTGTAGTTCTTCTAGTCCAAGCAGCAGAAGAGGCCTGGAGAGTTATTGAAGTGTGTTCTTATCTTAAACCCATAACTTAGGAAAATATATTGTTCAATGTGCTTAAAATTAGCTAGCTAGACAGAAAGGAGAGCGTAAATGTTCAGAAATTCTTGTATGATGTCATAGGCATTGTGTAGTGTTCATGCAGCGCTGGGTAGTAACTGATTACATGTAATCTGGATTAAGTTATCAGATTCCAAAAATTAAGTACTTGTAATTAGATTACATTTTAAAAATTCACACAATGGCAGTAAATCATAAATCACTACTGATTTTCCCCAGCTAAATCTTGTATCTTTTAATTTACCAAATTATTTACAGTCAGAAATTCTTGTATGATGTCATAGGCATTGTGTAGTGTTCATGCAGCGTTGGGTAGTAACTGATTACATGTAATCTGGATTAAGTTATCAGATTCCAAAAATTAAGTACTTGTAATTAGATTACATTTTAAAAATTCACACAATGGCAGTAAATCAAACCCCAGCTAAATCTTGTATCTTTTAATTTACCAAATTATTTACAGATATCATTTCACAGCTATGGAATGTTTTCTCAACATTGAATATAACATATACTCAACTCCTAACAAGCACAATTTAATTATTATTTGAATCACTCAGATAAAATTCACTCAGTGAGTCATTTAACAACGTATTACTACAATGTCTCTGGAAGCTTTTTGTCTTTCAAACATAGTAAACAAAGGTGTGTGTTTGTAAAATAATTTACAACAGCTTCGAACGCGGCTCAACCAATCAGAATCAAGGACCGGAACTATCCGTTTTATAGTGCACATCATGTTACTGAATGCAAGAAATCTAAAAGTAATTCAAAAAGTAGTCTGATTAGATTACTTAAAGATTGTAATATAATATATTAGGTTACTAATTACAATTTTTGTCATGTAATTTGAAATCCGTAATGGACTACAATTTGTAAGTAATCTATCCATCACTGCTTACATGGCCTGACCTTCGATGAGAACAATCCCACAATAGTACAGTCTACTCAGAGAAAGCATATTAGTGAAATTCCTCTAAGTAGATCTCAGCTGGTTAATCCACTATGGACTTAGTTAACTGTAGCCCAAACAGCTTAATACAATCTCTCTGTTGGCACAGGCCCCATTTCAGGTCCTGACCCCCAGGCATTGGCATAATTCACTGCTGTGAGAAATTGTGGGACGTGTCTGCTCTCTAGACCAGCAATATTTCACCCGGTCGTGAGGGTCACTGTCCTGCGAAGTTTACTTAATCAAATACACATGAACAAGTCAATTGAGGTCTTTATTTGAATCTTACATGAGGTTGTGTTTGATAAAGTTGGGATCTAAACTCTGAAGAAAAAAAAAAATGTCAGATTCCTGAAAAATGTATCAAAAGTACATTTATGCTTAAAACAATAAGAAATATCTGCCAGTGGGGTCAAGGGGGAAAAAAACAAGATTATTAAGGGAAAACAAGATTTTTTTCCCAGTGGTGTATAAAGAATCTTAAAGCCATACTGAAGTTAAAGTACAGATATCTTACCAGAAAATTATTTTGGTAGAAGTTGAAGTCACCGTTTAGAATATTACTTACTTAATATTACTATAAGTCTTAAAGTATGTGATATTATTGTACTTAAGTACGGAAAGTATTTTTTAAATCTTAAAACGTACTTAATATTTAAAGTAAAAGTACAAGTAAATGCAAAATGGAAGAGAAGCAAATAAATATATATATAAAAATGCTCATGCACAGCTTGAGTAGCAAGATTGTGTTCAGTTTTAACTCTTTCTTCCATTTTGCATTTTTGGGTAAGAATAAGAAGCCCTTGTTCCGGAACTTAGTGTCTTTCATTCCAACATAAGAAAACATTTCTGGAATCTGCATCTGAAATTGCATTTAGATGTATTTACACAGTTTAATGTATCTCAGAGGGGACATGGATGCATTTAAACTGCAGTTACAGATGCATAAATAATTATTTGTTTTTAACATAAAACGTTGAATACTGATATTTGAAATTATTTAAAACATGAAAAAACAGTAGAAATGTGAAATTAAAACTGCCAGTAGGTGACAGCAAGTGACTGTTAATGAGTGAGTCATTGAGATTCAACCGATTCATTCAAACGGCTGATTCATTCAGGAACAAAGCATTTGACTGTGTTAATGACTGAACCACTGAATCATTTATTCAACCGATTCGTTCAAAAAGCTGATTCATTCAATAAGTAAACACCGTCCATTGCTCAGAGATGCAAAACAGTGCTGTGATCTTTGTTTGGAACTATTTTCGTTGGCAAAATTGAGCAAAAACAAGCAATATTACCTCTAAAATGTAAGTCACTTATTGCTTTACTGAACTTGTATTAAGTACTTGGTGTCTTTCATTCCAACATAAGAAAACATTTCTGGAATCTGCATCTGACATAGCATTTAGATGTATTTACACAGTTTAATGTATCTCAGAGGGGACATGGATGCATTTAAACTGCAGTTACAGATGCATAAATAATTATTTGTTTTTAACATAAAACGTTGAATACTGATATTTGAAATTATTTAAAACATGAAAAAACAGTAGAAATGTGAAATTAAAACTGCCAGTAGGTGACAGCAAGTGACTGTTAATGAGTGAGTCATTGAGATTCAACC
>NW_015540856.1:222058-232872 GCF_001515605.1 Sinocyclocheilus anshuiensis | reverse complement strand
TAAACACATTTCATTACACCAAATACACAAAATAATGTTCTTTTTAGCAGCATCATATGACCCCTTTAATGAGTGAATCACTGAACCATTTATTCAACCGATTCGTCCAAAAAGCTGATTCATTCAATAAGTATTCATTGCTCAGAGATGCAAAACAGTGCTGTGATCTTTTTTTGGAACTATTTTCGTTAGCAAAATTGAGCAAAAACAAGCAATATTATGTCTAAAATGTAAGTCACTTATTGCTTTACTGAACTTGTATTAAATGATTATTAAATGTGTTCAAGCTGATATCTGCAGAAAAACGGTACTCTTTGCATGATATAGATTAAGTTAACTATATTAAATTATATAAATATAAAAAGCATACAGAAGCATTTGTACCGTCTACAATTTAGAATCCCTGGAATTTTGAGTATTAATTGACTAATAAATCACGTGCATGCACTCTGTGTGTGATTTGGTGATATAGCCTACTTGATAATGTCCGATCGCACATCATTACAACAACATTTACCATATTATCGCAGACGATGCTGTATCGCACACCCCAGACTCGACTTGAATGGAAAATGAATCATCCACGGTTATGCGCGCAACCGCGCACTTGTTTGCACATGAGCAAAGGTGTTTTTTAAGAGTCTGACTTGCAAACGCCAGACCACTGATTCGTTAAACCTGCTTTCCTGCAGTCCGTGTTCTTCTGACTATTTTGTAGTAAGTAACGAATATGCTTCGGGAAAATGTATCGGAGTAAAAGTATACATTTTAATTAGGAAATGTAGTGGAGTAAAAGTAAAAGTTGGCTGAAATATAAAAACTCAAGTAAAGTACAGATACTCCCAAAAAATACTTAAGTACTGTAACGAAGTATTATTACTTCGTTACAATACACCACTGGAAATGACCCATAGCATAACTCAAATCTCAAATCAGTGTAAAATGAGACGAGCCCCGCCCACCAGTGGTGATGTCATATTGGAGGTAAAATAGTATTAAATTACATATTAAATTTTTTTTTTTTTGGTTCTTAAATACATTTAGTTATTTTTTTTTAATGATTTATGTAATAAAAAAAAATTACATCTACCATCTAGAGCTGGTTATTAGCATGTACAATTTAATATTTTAACTAATCAGTCATTGTACTGTGACAAATGTCAGTCAGCGTGCATCATGCATTATTATTATTAAGTAATTGATATTATTTTTATGGTTTTAGTAAACTATAAACTTATTTGATATAGCTAGCATTTGGCATTGTGAAAAAAATATTTAAGTACTGTAATGAAGTATTATTACTTCGTTACATTACACCACTGTTTTTCCTACCCTATTAGCAGATATTTTCTGAGCACATGCCTTTTAAAGTTCAAAATTCAGTATAAGAGAAGATACAGTGTCCATTTATGTGTGTGTGTGTGTGTGTGTATCCCATGGTATAAAAGATTGTGAAAGTGTTTGTTGAATGCTTAATTGTTTGAACCTGAAATTTAAAACCCTTCATTCCTTTGTGAGAGAGGCTCGACATTAATGCTTGTCCGCTTCTCTGGGACAAGTGAATATTTTGGACGGGCAAGTGAAAGAGAAATTTACTTGCCCAATCGGACAAGTAGATTAACTTGAAAATGTCAATACCAAAACCAATAATAACTGCCTTTATTTATGATATAGCCTTTGTTATAGGGGTGTGATGTTTGCGAACGCATACATTAGGCCTACGTAAAGAAGTCTAGTAGGTTAGACTAATATGCGTATGCGTTCTTTCACTGCATGATTTAGTATTAAAATGCATGAAGAATGATCAGAAAATTCAAGATATGGGTGCAGAAAATGTATATATTTATGTCATTTCATATAGGTAAACAATATCACACGAAGATCGAGCACTGTTTTTTGCAGTTCAATAAACAAGAAGTTAATATTAAGAGACTTACGTTTTTAGACACCATATTGCCTGTTTTTGTTCTATTTTGCCAACAGAAATAATTCCAAACACAGCCACAGCACTGTTTTGCGTCTCTGAGCAACATGAGGTGTTGCGTTCCTGAATGAATCAACCGTTTAATGATTCAGTTCAATCGCAATGACTCGCTTATTAACAGTGACTTGATGCCACCTACTGGCGGTTTTAATTTCACATTTAAAGTATTATTATTATATATATATTTTTTAAATAATTTCAAATATCAGTATTCAACTTTTTATGTATCAAAACATTATTTATTCATTTGTAACTGCAGTTTAAAGCATTCCATGTCCCTCAGAGCTGCATTAAACAGTGGGTAAATATATCTATTCCACTTCAGATGCAGCTTCTGTGCTTCCTCTACATTGCAGATTAATTTTGTTGATACTGATTTCACTTTATTATTTTGTTTATTTTATTTAAAAAGAAAAATCTAACTCATTCGTTAAATGATTCGGTTCAATCGCAATGACTCACTTATTAACAGTGACTTGCTGCCACCTGCTGGCAGTTTTCACATTTAAAGTTTAAAATATTTCAAATATCAGTATTCAACGTTTTATGTTTACAATATTAAAATATTATTTATACATGTGTAACTGCAGGCTAAATGCATTCATGTCCTGCATTAATCATTGTGTAAATGCATCTAAATGCCATTTCAGATGCAGCTTCTGTGCTTCCTCTGCATTGCAAAGATGAATTTTGTTGATACTGATTTCACTTTATTGTTTTGTTTATTATTTTATTTAAAAAGAAAAATTGAATAAACTAAATGTGACATGCTCACAATATCTACTATATATACTCTATAAACGCTACAGTAGTCAACATTTGAAGTGGATCAAAACATCAAAGTTGTCCTAAAACCTAAAACCAAAATGCATTCTTGTCTTAGGACAACTTTAATTCACTTTTTTGACCCACTTCAAATGTTGACTACTGTATACTATGTTTTGTATAACTACAATACAAATAATTATATTTATAACTCAATTTAAATTTATATTTTTCTCTCCGGGCAAGTATCTTTTATACTCGGACAAGTAAATGACAAATGTACATGAGAATGCTTAATGTCATGCCCTGTAATGGCATATACCCTTATTGTATTAGTCCTTTGAATGATTACAGTTAAATAAATATTAGGACAAAACATTAATAAGTAATGTTTTTGGAGCGATCTTATAACATTATTATTATGTGATATACGTTGTCATAATGTTGTGAGAAAATGTTCTTAGAACAACACTCTCTTATTAAAATTCTTATGATGTTATTTATGCTTGAACATTCTAAGAAACGTTTAAATACCATTCTAATCACAACAAGAAAACTGGACATTTTAATGTTCTTAGAATATTAAAAATAAACTGTCAAATAACAATATATTTTGGGTGAAAATAACGTTAGTAGAATGTTGTAAGAAACATTTTGTAACCTCTAAATTATGTTCTAATCACAACAAAAAAAACTGAACCTTTTAATGTTCTTAGAATATTAAAAATAAATGTTAAATAAGTGAAAATAAAGTCAGTAGAATGTTGCAGGAAACTTTAAACAATGTTGTAACCTTTAAACAATGTTCTAATCACGACAAGAAACCTGGACATTTTAGAATTATTTCTGAACAATGTTCTCACAACATTTTTATTACCTAAACTTGTTACCTGGGAATGAATCAAATACAATCATTGTTATTTACAAATACACTGCGTTTATTGCAAATGTACTTATAGAATCTTGGTAGTTGTCCCTATCACGGTTGCGTACTGTGAGGAACAAGGAACGCAGAGACGAGGGATAATCTCAAACAACAGTCTTTAATAATTATCCAAGGGGAAACGCAGGCAGGCAGGAGAAACGTAGCACCACTAGACATTTAACACCGGACAAGGGAGCATAGGGCAAACAACACTTTAAATACAGGACTAAATGGTAATTGACAAGACACACCTGAACCAATTGACTAATCAACAAGAGGGAAAAACTGGGTCACGGGGAGCACATGAGGACAGAAAACACAACAAAACAGGAACACCAGTCTGACAGTCCCCTTGATATGCTTTATTCAGTAGATTGCAGTTTAATGTACATACTAGAAATCCTTCCATGCTGGATCTGTTGTTTCCACAGCCACAAACTCAAATATAACTATATCCTTAAGGCAGATGGCTGTTGCAGTAACCAAAAAATTAAACAAAAAAAAAAAAAAATTTTAAAGTGTAATTCAAAATATCAAAAACTATAATACTACATTAATGACACTAAAATATCTCAAAGCAGGTCTTATCGGTCAGAAAGGTTTATAAACTGTCATGTTGCTACATAAAAACATGAATTGTTTTTGTAGACATGACAGGAAGACACATAGCCTAGGGCACATTGGAGGTAAAATCGATAATGTAACTTTAGATTGCATATGATGACAAGCTCAGAACCTCTCAGGTGGTGTATGAGGGGGTTAATGTGATAGATTTGGTCCTCAGAGTGGTTTACATTCTTAATTCTCCTCCAGGCTAAAAATAGAAGAAAAGTCCCAGCAGAGGTAAATCCTTGCAGATTAGTGACCGCAGCTTCAGGGTCACACTGACTGCATGACTGCATCACCTCAAGCCTGGTTTTATTCAGTTTTACTAATGAAATAAATATCTGTGTATATGAAATAGTGACCATTCATATTTATAATTGATCAATGACTAATAATGATGTACAGAGTGATGAAAATTACTAATAAAAAATCTAATTTAAAGTGCAAGCACTTTGTTGTTAGGAATGTAAAATTTCTACTAATGGTGGATTGTGGGTTAATGTCTTTCACGGTTTTCCTCAGTTCTCCCACACCGTCCTCACTCCGCTCACACTCCTGGACTAATCAGCATCCAACCAAAGACTGCATATAACCCCAGCACAAACACTCAGTTTCCAACTACTATTGTCAATATGCGTTTCTCTGCACAGGCTACAGACCTGCTCTTACTGGGATCATTTTGCCTGCACTTGCTTGTTGTGCCTCATGATTTTTTTATAGATCTGTTGTTTTGTAAGTTTGTAAGTTTACCTTCTGTGCCGCCCAGAGTTTCTGTGACAGAATAGAAGACCAACAACAAACAGCACAGGTCACCTGCATACAACAAGGTGGCCATCCTCTGGAAGATTAGGTGGAGGAGTTCCTTGAGATCTGCTGGAACAGCATCACTCTACAAGTGTTTCTGGAGGTGACTACATGACTATCTGGTCCAACTGATGCCAGTGGGAGTGACCACCGGTTCCCTGGTGCAGTATGTATATTATGCACTGTGGCTGACTAGTGGACGAAGATGACAGTGACATTCAGTTACAGCCCACACCCATCCTCTTGTCGAAGGTCCTCATCCTTGAGTCCCACCTCAGCTTTGAACTGCTCTCTAGTCTGTCCCCACTCATTGTGCCTGTCATGGGTCCTGAATCAGAGCCCACTCCTGCTACGGAGACAGAGCCTGCCACCATGTCCACCTCGAACAGGCGTTTGAACTGCTGATTGACCTGAATGCTCTGGAGTCCACCCATTTCCTGGCCCTCGAACCTCTTCCTCTTCTGGTCCCATCCGGCTGGTTAGATATCCCATTGCCATATGGAGTCTTTGAAAATGATAAAAGTTTTTGAAAATGATACTGTTATCACCTCTGTGTGAAATACAAAAACACAAATTTGTGAAAACGATGATGTCATTCACAAACATATTACATGTTCAGTCTTTAGGCATATGTGCGCAGGGATGTGGTGTTTCTTCGTAAAGTGACATTGCCAACTATTGTACACACAGTGCTTTGAATGGAATAAATAATTGAATGAAACTACAAGTTTTGAGAAATATCCTCCATTTACAATACATTTTCACAGAAAATGCATCATCTTAGAAAGTCTTATTTGAATATTGCACAGAAAAAAAATGATCGCTAAATCTTTATGTGTGTGTGTGTGTGTGTGTGTATGCTGAAATCATTAAGGAAAAAACATGCATTAGAAGAAGAAAACATTCAGTTGAAATGCTTAGAATAAACAAGAATACTTTAAATGAATAATTCACAGCACAGTATGTTGTAATTTGTCTAGTTGTAATGAATATTCTTAGACATTAATCAGATGAGTTTAACACTATGGGGAAAAAAGCATGAGTCTCAAATATATCTAATTAATTTCTGTGCCATTTGCTTTAATATAGATTAGCTCAGCTTTATGGTGCTGTGCCTTTAAACCGCCCCTCTCCCATCATCCTCATTATATGCACACATAAAATCACATTCTCTCCCCTTCATTATCACAGTCACGTACATGTGTGAACCCTGCTGAGTTTTACAGATGGTAACGCCTTATTAAAGCGAGTCCAGTAAATTGCTTTGTGCATTTCTTTACTGCAGCATGACAGGGTGCTGCACAAAGCTGTACGTCACCACTCTGATACAGAAAAGCAAACGTTTCTTAGTATGTAGTATTAGGATATGTGATCCAAACACCTCAGAGGACCAGGCAAATTGCACCAGGCAAATGTATCTATTTCCTAAAGATACATTGTTTTCTTGTGGTGCACAAGTGCTGCAGCCAATTGTTGACCTGATAAAGAATTCATAGGTTGTTAATGAGAAGCTTCTTCTCTTTCTCTGTCCCTCTTTGTGTTTTCAAGTGTTTAGTTTTCCTCTGCCTGAAGTGGAATTGCAAATATGAACCCAATGCTTAATTTTTGCCCTAAAGGAATGAGTAAATAAAGGTCTGTTTGGCCCTTTATGCATATTTCATCAATATGTATTATTTAGTACATTACATTTGCTATATACAGCACAGATGTGCAGGAAAAGAGTGTGTGATAGAACTGGCTTCTTATGTATGTACAGTAATATTGCACAGCAAATTACCTTTCTGTAGCTCAAACAGTAGAGCATGTCTCTAGCAAAGGCAAGGTTGTGGGTTTAATTTCCAGGGAATGCATAAAACTAATAAAATGTGTACCATGAACGCAATTTAATTGGATAACTCTGGATAACAGTGTTATAGTATATAGCAGGGGTGGCGAACGTCGGTCCTGGAGAGCCGCAGCCCTGCAGAGTGTTGCTTCAACCCTAATCAAACACACCTGAACAAGCTAATCAAGGTCTGAAGGGTTACTAGAAAGCTACAGGCAGGTGAGTTTTAATTAGGGTTGGAGCTGAACTCTGCAGGGAACTCTGCAGCTCTCCAGGACCGGAGTTCGCCACCCCTGGTATATAGTGTTACAGGAAGTATGGCAAGGCGACATAGCATCTCGTTCTCTCTCAGGAAACCATGGTTATAGTCCTAACCTGAGACATTCCCTATCAAGAGAACTCGTATGATAAAACCTACTTCACCATGCTGACAAATGTCAGTCTAGTGTGAAATCATGGTGAGCACAACTAAAACAGGTGCACTTGAGAGCCTGGTGTAGAACCCAGTTCTAAGTTGTAAAATTTGATGAATGTGAGCGGAGAGGACCAGTCCATCGCATCACAAAGATCCTGCAGGAAAACTCCTGAAAGAAAAACTTTAGAAGCTGCCATACTTCTTGTTGAGTGAGCTCTGACTCCTCTGACTCATAAGTGAGGGAGCCACTTGCTCAACGTCTGCTTGGTCACTGGAAAACCTTTCTTAGGCGGACCAAAGCAGATTAACAATTGATCAGTTTTCCTCCACAGGGCAGCTCTGTGGACATAAACACCACGGCCAAATTACATGCCAGAACTGTAGTGTTGTTTGCAGGCATCAGCCTCAAAGCACCACAGAGGAAACGAGTTACCAACGGGTTTCTTCCCAGTGACTGACCACACAAATGTGAGTGGTAAGCAGCTATGGCAGCCATGTACACTTTCAAGGTTGTTTCTGCAGGAACTCTAACACTAAACCAACTGGGCAGTTAACTGGGTCCAGCTGTTGATTTACACATTATGAAGTGAAAATAGCCCTCTTCAAGGTGCACTGTTTCCTTGTGGAGGGAGCTCTGGAGTGGAGTATGACCTCAGAAGCCACACCCATGTCTTTCACAACTCTGGGTGGGGTTGAAGGATTGAGCCCCCCGCCTGAGAGAGAAGGGCCCTCCTGACTTTAATCTTCCATGGAGAGCCATAGAGGTAGGACACTAGTTCCGAGAACCATACTAGGGCCGGCCCGAACTGGGCTACTAATAACAGATGGACCCCATCCGAGCGGTCTCTCTCCAGAATCGGGAAAGGTGTACAGACTCAGCCTCGGCCATGCCTGTACCATTGCATCCAGCCTGAGAGGAGCTGGATGCGTGAGGGAGAACCAGAGTTGACAGTGTTGTTTCCTGAGACACAAATAAGTCTGACTTGTCAAATTCTCTCCAAATCTGCACCACCACCTGGGGTGGAGTCTCCATATTTCAAGCCTCAGCCCCACTTTGACAGGATGTCTGCTCCCTGATTAAGGTGCCCAGAGATGTATACTGCTCTCAGGGAGAGCAGTTTTCCCTGAGCCAGGATCTGGTGTGCCAACTTGCAAAGGTGATGAGACCACAACACTCCCTAATGGTTTATGTAAGAGACCACCGATGTGTTGTGTGTGTGAAAAAGCAGATGATCACCTCTCAGATCTGGCAGAAAGTGTTTCAGCACCCTGGAGTCGCAGAGAAGCCAGTGCTGCATCCACACATTTGGTGAAAGTGTGGGGTGATAGAGCAAGGCCAAACAGAAGAACCCAGTACTGGTATGCTTCACCCCCAAAAGCAAGCATCAGGAATTTGTGGAAGTGTTGTGGAAGGATGGATACATGGAAGTATGTGTCCTTTAGATCTATCATGACAAAGCAGTCCTTGGATCTGATTTGAGTCACGATCTGTTTCAGCATCAGCATCTTGAATCTGAACGTCTTGACAGAACGATTTAGTTGGCAGTTGGCACAGATCTAAAATCAGACACAACCCCTCATCCTTCTTTGGAACGATGAAGTATCGGCTGTAGAACCTGGATGCTCTCCGGGGCTGGCCTCCTTCCTCAAGAGAGTGCCTACTTCTTGTTCCATTAACAGAGCCAGCTTGGGGCCAACCACTGTGGGAGTGACCACGTTGAACCGAGGCAGACGAGCTCCAAACTGGATTCTGTAGCCTCTCTCTACAGTCTGCAGGACCCATTGAGACACATTTGGAAGAAGTTTCCACACTGCCAGATAAGGGAACTAAGGTAACCAGTCTCTTGAGACTGGCCTCTGGTGTGCTTTGAGTAGTCAGTTCGGTGCTCTGAAGCGGATGACTGGCAGGGAACAACTAAACGGGCTGCTCTAATAACCTCATCAGCAGGTGCGAGCCTCCCAGTGCAGCAACGTCTCCAGGCGGACACTGAGAACTGAAAGCTGAAGTTGTTCTGCATGGCTTAGTGGGTATTGTCTGGGTCTTGAGGGACGATGCTGCATCAGGGGACAGATAGTCTGCAAGTGTCTGTTTCACCTTAGGCATCACCCTATAGCCCTGCTCATTCAGCCCTCTTATATTGGAGTAATTTGTAACAGTAGGGTTGAAGAGGAGAGCTGAATATGGTTTATTCCACAAACTCGACACATCATTGTGGAGATCAGGGAAAAATGTCAGGCCCTGATGTGGAGGTTGTGATTTAACACATCTAATTCACTTTTGAGATGAACATCCTGCTTCTTGGCCAGCCAGTCAATGGCTACAGCGCAAGTTACAACCTCTAAGAACTCCTCACACACAAGAGACTGAGGTGGCGAGTCCTCAGTCTGGGGCTTCCGATCCCTGAGAGAGAGCACTGGATCTAGCAGGTGAGGGCAGAGAATGGGCAGAGTCCGTCTCCAACCCCTCTGCTAAATCCATCTGTTATCTCCACGATCTCAATCGCTGCTGTGCCCTGGCAGCAACAGGACCAGAACCGCGAGGATTGAGGGCCTGGGCACCCTCCTCAAAGAGAATCTGGTGGGAGCGGAGTGTTTGCAGCAGCAGCCGTTCACAGTGCACACAGTCAGCCCCCTTGAGGGCTGACCATGCGTTCTCCATTCCCAAGCAAGCAACACAAAGATTATGTGTATCCCCACCCGTATTATAGCACGGGTAGGGAGGAACACACAATCTAAAATGCTGCTTGCTGCTCTTATTTTTGTTCGCCATTCTCAATATATATATTTCTGTGCACTGGGATCGACAAACAACACTTATTTTGATGGACAATTCAACACAGATCACTTGCTGAAGACACAAAAGCTAGCGCTGTGTGTTCCAGATGCACTTTTACGCTTCCTGGTCACATGTCATCCTGCCCGTGATGTTCTGCCATTACGTTGGACTGATTTCCCACATGCTTCAAGATGCAATCATGCAGAGGTATTCCCACAGCATTTCAATGCAGTACAAGTTCCCTTGATAGGGAAATTATATTTCACTGCTTTTGCGATCTGTCGCAAAATATGTATCCCCCAAGAGAAGGCAACTGTTTTGTGAGAGGATTTTATTTCTTCACCATGTCCCCATAGAATGTGTGTAGACATTGTATTCGGAATATCTTTTTGTCCAAAACTAATAAATACTCATTATTTATTGTCATATTCGCTGAATATACAGTAAAAAGAAAGACAACATAACATGATTTCTGCTATACGGAAAAACAAACAAACAAACAATTAAATAAATAAGTAAATAAATCAATAAATATGTGCACCCTGCATGAGACCAGCCAATCAGATTAGTGCTTGCCAAACTAATGCCGAGTTCACACTAAACGATTTTAGCCCGCTTTTTCACTCGCCGACAAGTTTTGCAAAATCGCCGACAAATGCCCGAAATCGGAGGCAAATCGGTGCTCGTTCACGAGAGTGACATTCACGCAGGGTG
>NW_015540856.1:200446-221868 GCF_001515605.1 Sinocyclocheilus anshuiensis | reverse complement strand
TGAAGTCATGCAGTGGGTAACATCCTGTCGCCGATCCATCGTGCAATGTGAACACAGCAGCAACTGAATGCTACCCTATATTGTCACGCAGTGTGAAAACAACGGCGATCTAACGAGTTTGAAAATCGTGCAGTGTGAACTCGGCATAAGAAAGTAAAAAAAGTGTAGGATTTACTTTGAAACAATTTTCACTCAGAAATCGCTAGTTAATTTCACAAATAATTACAAAGAAATGGCAAGTAACATGGAATTAAACATGAAATTTTTCTTGTAAAACATACTTCAATAATGTTTGTTTTATTTACAACCTTAAAAGTTATATATATATATATATATATATACAGACATTATATACAGATATATATTACATTTACAGACATGCACAATTCCTTAAATCATATGTTCTCTAAGAGACATATGGTTTTTGCCTGGTTGATGATGATACAGACAAAAATCACAAAAATCACACAAAAATCCTTTTTTGCCTGTCCCTTCCCCTCAATATCCCTTCCATCCATCTGTCCTAGGAATTATTAATGATGGATGTCGGAGGTTTTCGTCATCTGTACTAGGCTTCAGTAATCAGGATTAACTAGTTGATCAGTGATCTCTATTTGAGCTTACTCTATAAGCAGATGGCACAGCCATGGACCCACAACAGCCTGTTCATTAACGGTCTAATTTATACTGCTAATATATATATATATATAATAAATAATTCCTAGGACAGATGGATGGAAGGGATATTGAGGAGAAGGGACAGGCAAAGAAGGATTTTTGTTGGATTTGTGGATTTATTTTTTTGTCTGTATCATCATCAACCAGGCAAAATGTCTCTTAGAGAACATATGATTTAAGGAATTATGCATGTCTGTAAATGAAGCTGTCGTGTTAGGAGTTTGTACTAATCATTAGAATAGATCTGAACAAACGTAATAGTGATGCTATTCACAGCACTACTAAAAATACCCTCAAAATCCCTGGCTTAGGCAGTTTTTTTTTACTGCACAATGTCACATATGCAAAGGTCTCGGGTTACTGTGAGACTGATCTCATGGGATTGAAAGAGAAAGAAAGGAAGAGAGAGAGAGAGAGAGAGAGATTGCGAAAGACGTAATGCACAGGCTGCTGACACATAAACATGTTCAAAGGTCAGAGCGTCACATGATCTTATAACACTTATAACACATTATATACACTAACCTCTTCTTAAAGGAATAGTGAATATGAATAAATGATCCAGAACAGAAAGCTTTTCCTGATCCAGTTTTTGAGTTTTTCTCACTCAGTGATTCAGTTGAGGTATTGTTAATAGTGCTTTTACATGAATATTATATATTTATTGTAATTGCATTGAAAATAATGACCAGTGTATTATGTCTTATGCCTCCTTCTGACATGATGGCGAGAAAATGATGGCAGAATTGTCCTTATCTTGTAATGATGTCAAACGTGGCACTGGCGCATCAGTGCAGCATTTTTATAGTCTGTAAGACTAATGGGAAATTTATCACTGATTATTAAATGGTTCTCTGGAATGCTTGATTCTGATTGGTCAGATATTTCCTAATACTGACCGTCATTCCTTGCATCCAATTGTTTTGTATTTAAAACATTTTTTTCTTAGTGAAAGTTTTATGATAATAGACAGATAAAATCTAAAAAAATAATTTTAACTCATGTTAATGTATTATACATAAAATAAAGAGAATAATACAGTCAGATGGTCATTGATGCAAAATAAACCTTCACCGTGATACAAGGCTAGGGTTTCCTTGTGAAAAAGAAGTGTGCTTAATTGCATTGAATTTGCACATGTAGTGAATTTCACATTTTAAAAGTATATTTTTAGAAAACTGTACTTTCAGATAACAGATGATATAATATATATATATATATATATATATATATATGTGTGTGTGTCTGTGTGTGTGTGTGTGTGTGTGTGTATGAAGAAATGCATATAAAATATTATATTTCACAATAACACAGCAGTGGTACTGGTATTTCTTTACAGCATTTACAGCAAATTATTAGCTTGCAATCAAAGTTAATGTATTTTAAATGTACAAAAAACTTCATCATTACAAATGTGTAATTACAAATATATTTAAATACATGACATACAGGTTTCAATATAAATTACATTAAAGTATATTTTAGTTTACCATAAATATTTTTCAGTACATTCTGCAGTAACTTTAACCATATTTTAAAGACAATAAAAGTATGAAATTACATTTAAAGGTGTACTTAAGTTCTACTTGAGTGGGTCAGAAATGCGCTCTTAAATTAAAATTATTTGACTTATATTAGTCTCTCACACGGCTTCAGAAGACTTAACATAAGTCGTGCACTGTAAAAATTATTTTTCATTGTAAATAAAAGAGATTATTAATGTTCTGCAAGAAAATGCTATTTCAGACTTTCAACTTGCATGTTTAATTCAATGTGTTACTTGCTGTTTGTTAGTAATTATTTGTGAAATTAACTAGCAATTTCAGAGTAAATCCTACACCACTTTTTTTAGTGTATGGGTACTGATATTTATTTTTGTCCTTTATTTGAAATTGACATTTGTGGTCATTAAGAAAAGAGCTGAGTGAAGCCTTCAAAATATCTCCTTTTGTGCTCCATGGAAGAAAGGTTTGGAATGAAATTTATATTATTCCTTTAAAAGAGGATCTAAAGATGCTATCAGTCCTGGCAGTGTTTTCACAATCACGGCCAATCAGAAGATATGTGATGTTTCATGTGCAGTTATGATGAGAATGAAGTATCATATCAACATTTCCCTAGCTTGGTGCAATAGCTTCTGATATTGCTTTATCTGTGAAGGACAAATGTGATGCTGCCTTAGATTTAGGCCACAATTATCTTAAAGGTAGCATATTTGTGATGCTTACTGTTTGGTACTGCCTTGTGTCTTGGGAATGCCTTAAAATGCCTCAATAGGCTTTGTAACAGAGCCACAGCTTACATTTACATTTACATTTACATTTAGTCATTTAGCAGACGCGGTCGAATGTCCACTTCTGAAGCCAGATTGGTTGCTGTCCAGGAGGTTGTTCTTTGTGAGAAAGGCTGAGACTTGGTTGAACACAACTCACAGCTTATACACACGTCTCGTTCCATGCAATGGTCATTTAGGTTTAACCTCTCTTTTCCTACAGAGTAACATCTGCAGTAACATTTCAGCTGCAACAGTGACTCATATTTCAGATGACAGATGACTAAATCATTGAATACTCATTATATGAACTGTTTCCCTATGTGTGTTGTGCGTATGTTGACAAATGTGTTTAGCCATTACATCACATCTTGCTGTTTTTTTTTTCAATGTCCTGTGTCATGTGCCATATTTTTAGGCTGCAGTTTAAAGTTTAAAAAAAAAAATGCATGCTTTTCCGTTATATTATGAACACAAGAACTGATCGTGTGTGAACATCTCCCCAGTCATTCTATGTTTGTGGCCTGATGAGGCATGTTGCCTGTTTTGGGACTGATCTGCAGATTCACTAAAACATTTAGCATTTAAGTGCTACTTGAGTTTTTGAATTGCTGTGCTGGAAAAAAAATTCTCTTATTAGCATAATTTACAGACAGGTCACTATATTTCACCTGAGCTACAGACACAAAAATTATAATAGGACAAATCAAAGTCTAGCAAAAACATCCTTTTTTCCTTTAGCCATGTGCACCACTGAGAAGCACATATTACATATCCATTCTAATGAATAATTCATGATGGTTCAGCATTTTCAGACTAAATTATGATATCCAGGATACAGCGAATAATAAAGTCAGTAAGCAGCTCGTACAGGAACCGGATGTTCTGACATGGTGAAAATGGGTGGAGTAACTGCATTTCTGTAAAGACGTTCAAGCTGAACACTTTGGAAGTGTTAAAGAGGACATATCATACTTTTTTACTTTTTTCACAAATAACTGATTTGAATAAATGCATTTTGAAAATATGATTATTTATTTATTTTAGTGTAGAAATCTCAACGGTTTAATTTATGTATGACTGAAAAATATGCATAACATTACGTTTATTCATTTATTTGTGTTAAAACTCTGTAATCCAAATGGATGGAAATTTTACAGCATATGTTTTTGAGTGTAATAGCTTCTTTGTAAACCTGCATCATGTTGATACATATTCATAAATCACTCTGTACTGAAATGTGCCACTCAAACGGACATAAATGATCAGGGATCTTGATGAAAATAGCTTGAGATTTCTAATATTTGGATTATTCAGAAGGATCTTCAGAGCTTCTCCAGACAGACAGACTTCAACACATTTTATTTTAGTTCCAAAAGGCCAAGAATAAGGTGTGCATGCATGTCTACACATATGCTAGTATAAAGTTTAAGCAAAATTATGTTATGGAATATAAGGTGTCCATTATTATCTATTTCCTATCTTTTTTTTTTTTTTTGCAGGGGTTGCTTAAACAGCAGTGTGATTAACCTGCAATATCAACAAATATTATCACTGTTAGAATTACAGCCTCGTATTGTGCGTGAAGTCCAGAGGAGGCTGAGGTTAGGAGGAACAAGATTCACTGAGACTGATGGCTGAAGACGCGCAGCTTTGAAAATGTATGCCTCACAGCTTGGCCTTTCAATCCTGAGGCCTGATGAAAATCTAGGATCAATGTACAAATGTCAAGTAAAGAGCAGGCAGAGGTGGATTCATCACACTCTGTTAGCTGGACTGTGTTGGGTTCAGACGCTGCCGACATCATTAATTGTGGTCACAGACAGAGGCATCTTTCAATCATGTCTTGAAGCCAGGCTAAGGTAACACCTTCAGTAAACGGCAGCCATAACAACACACTCAAAGTAACACACTTCATAAACACTCTTTACATGCTGCTTATTCCACATGGATCATATGTGTGTCTGTTCAATCATGCTGTGCCACAGGGCACTTTATTTAAACTACACCATACAAACAGACTTGGTTGCTTTTGCAAAACTCGCTAGCAATGCCAAAGTCATGGGTTCGATTCCCGAAGGAATGCATGAACTGAATGTAAACTTCAGTGCAGTGTAAGTCACTTTGGATAATAGTGTCTGGCAAATGCAT
This sequence comes from Sinocyclocheilus anshuiensis, assembly GCF_001515605.1. NCBI lineage: Eukaryota > Metazoa > Chordata > Actinopteri > Cypriniformes > Cyprinidae > Sinocyclocheilus > Sinocyclocheilus anshuiensis. Next base: position 216,767 of record NW_015540856.1, on the reverse strand, counting down.
AAATGTAAATAATGACTTCCTCTGCATTGGGAAAATGGATTTCCTTGGGCATTATTCCCAAGGTGGTGTGGTAAAGTTAGTGAAAAATTGTAATCTTGTGCAAACTACCTAAGGCTGATTACACAAAGAATAGATGCAAATTAAACTACTCCAGACTCAATAAATTTGTTGTTGCATCTACAACAGCTCTATATGGAATGAAGATGTTACACATCCCAAGTGTCACTTACTGACTAGCTCTCAATAGCTCTATAATTTTATGATAAAATTATCCGCCTAAATGTGCGAATTCCAAATAAAATTTTGCCCTCAATATATGCTAAATTACACTGCACCTTAAGACTAAACAGGACGGTTTTGTCCGCCTTGCCCTTGCTAACACATTTTAACAAATGCAACGCAACAGGGAAGTGAAGCATTCATATAAATCAGTTTATGAAAGCAAATTTATATTAAAAAAGGGATTTCATGCCACTGGAGATTTTGCAAAGATAAACTTCTGAATACTTCATGCCATACCTCTGTCTGAAGACGCATGTATTTCTGTCATAAGTGAATACAAATTATTCAGTAGATTAACTAATGTACTAAGAGAGTTCAGAAGCGGCTGGAGTTGAAGTCATATACCATTCGATTATAATTAGATATCCATTAAATTATATATTATGTATTATATCTATTTAAGGATGGAGGAGGTGGAGGTGGAGGTTTAGTTAGAATATTAGTTCTTCACTTCAAAGGAGTAAATGAGTCTGTCTAATGTACTTCCATTAGTCTATCATTATATCTGCCCACTACTACTACAATACTCAGAGGGGTTAGATCTGAGCATGAGTCTAGGATCTGAGACCCATGTTTGTATTTCTATCTGTATGCATGGACAGATGAGATCCCAGTGTGTTTGCCTTTAATTACTGGCTATCATTTGATAAGCAAAAACCTCAAAGCTAATGAGTGTTCCCACCTTCTCATCAATGACAGCCTGGAGAAAGATCAAAGACTGTGTGTGCAGTGCAAGGATTCTTGAGGAATATGAAACCCAATTAGAGCAGTCAACACAACACAAACACCTGGCCTGAAATCTCATTACACAGTCATACACGCATTCACATGCACAGCACAAGAGAATCCCCAAATATCATGTAACCAGCTTAAAGAAAATCGCAGAAACAAAACAAAGTTTAAAGCTTTGTTTCAAAACCTAATGAGCTGGCTACCTAGACATCATCATGGACACCATTGATAATTACTTTCTCTTGGATAGGCTGGAAAACCTGGCACTTAAGGCCAGGCATTTGCATCATAGATCCTCCCTGTCAGGTATTAACTCAGTCAAGAGAAACTGTCAACTCTAACATTAGTGAAGTTTGGAGTGCCACTAGGCTCTGTATAAGGTCCTCTGCTGTTCTCCTTCTATATTCTTCCCTATTTAATGTGGAAATAAAATAATAATAGAAACTAAGGCATTGCATGCATTTAGATAATGCAATCCCAGAATGCATTGCAATGACATCAGTGGAAAAAATAAAAAATTGCATAGATGACCACTATCTTTCTTTCATTTCTTCTGATACATTTTCAGTCAAATTGTTCTATGTGTGCTAGATCAGAGCCAGTTTCTTATTCTCCTCATAACTGAGAAACTTATTTCTGATGTAGCCGAACTAGAGCCCCGTCTTTTTTATGCCCCTCGGGCTGGGCTTCGAGCCAATTTTCACGTCATAGTTCAAACGCGGGCCGGGCCTCCTTATTTTTATATTTTAAACATCCATCAATTAGTGATGAAAAAAATTGCCGCGCTGGTGGGAACAACACGAGACCGTGCTACCGCGACTGTCAAGAGCAGCTCGACGGTGTTTGGTGTCCCGCAGCAGCAGCAGTATGGTGCGTGCCGTCAGTGCAGCTGAAGAGATCTGCGCTCAAATGCACGCAATAGGCTTAAGCTTGCCGCAAAGCATCGGCAAAAGTAATTAGCATAAATGTGTCAGGTCCCCGACTTTTTTACGCCCCTCGGGCTGGGCTTCGGGACAATTTTCACGTCATAGTTCAGACGCGGACCGGGCCTCGGGCCTCGGGCCTCGGGCCTGTTTTAGGCTTCTCCTTATTTTTATATTTTAAACATCCATCAATTAGTGATGAAAAAAATTGCCGCGCTGGTGGGAACAACACGAGACCGTGCTACCGCGACTGTCAAGAGCAGCTCGACGGTGTTTGGTGTCCCGCAGCAGCAGCAGTATGGTGCGTGCCGTCAGTGCAGCTGAAGAGATCTGCGCTCAAATGCACGCAATAGGCTTAAGCTTGCCGCAAAGCATCGTGTAATAGAGGACTGGGAAATTCCAGCATATAAAGAATTACAGTAGTCCAATCGAGATAAAACGAAAGCATGTGTGACTCTTTCAAGATCTTTGGGGGACAGAAACGGCTTTACTCTAGACAGAAGTTTCAGATGAAAAAAGCCTTACTTAACTACTGTGTTTATGTGTTGATCAAACTTAAAGTAGGAGTCCAGAGTTATTCCCAGACTTTTCACAGTTGGTTTGATATAAGAGTGCAGATTTCCAACATTGACAATGTTTTTTTCTTTCCCCACAGAGGGCCCAAACACAATTGCTTCAGTTTTACTCGCATTAAGGTGTAGAAAATTTGAGGACATCCAGGATCTTATGTCATTTAAACAGGCAAGCAAGGTTTCTAAGCCTTTCTTTCTTCTTTCTTGACTCAGTTTTGTTGATATTGTGAGTGTGCACAAATAAAAGTAGACCCTTTACAGTTACAAATGATGTATTACTCTTACCTTTATGAGCAAAAATGACAGTGTATCCACTGAAAAAAATGCAAGTGATTGTGCTGGCGCCTCCATGTCCAGCAAATGTTATATGCTTGAACTTTTTTATATGTATAGATTTTATTTTAGTCAAGTCCTGATGATTTGAGAAGACTAAATTGATCAAACATAGGCTCACTGTCTGCTGCTGGCCACTTTGTCGTTACTTTAAAAAACAAAAGCTAAACGAAATATAATCACTTTGCCATTACATACAAAACTGAACCATGATAAGCTGTTGGACACGAGCCGGGCCAGGGCTGGGCTAGGGCATAAATTTGATGCCCGTGCAGGGCTCTAAGCTGAACCAACGGGCAGCGTGAGTGCAGGCTGCAGTAGTCTGAAAAAGTTTGGATATTTGTCCTTCCGTAGCCTTCTTCATCTTTAAGTTTCTCAAGAGTGATGGCGATGTGATCGCACATTTCACAAGATCCATTTCAGCTGTCACAAGCTGAGGGTGAATCTTAAGGCTTGCTTACACACTTAGTAGAGGACTGATGCCGTTTTTCTCACAACTGAATACTGCATCACATGCCACACTCGATGCCAACGCTTGTGAAAATCGCCTGTCCAATTCAGCCAGCAGTGACTCAGTCCACCACATTTTTATTCGCGGGTTTATTAAAATAATACAACGAATTTCCATTACTCAGTTAACTTGCTAAAGCGGGAAAATAATGAAAAGAGAGTCCTCTTATGTAGCCTATCGTGACAAGTTAAGAATCATAATGAGTCGCAATACTCTGAGAAATTGCAGACAACCCAAGAACCTCAGACTCTACAGGCCTCAGTTAACATGTTAAATGATAAAGTTTGTGACAGTACCATTAGAAAAAGACAAGTATGGCATGTTTGGAAGGGTTGCCAGAAGAAAGTTTCTTCTCTCTAAAAAGAACATGGCAGGATAGCTTAGGTTTGCAAAGCTGCATCTGAACAAACCATAAGACTTCTAGAACAATGTCCTTTGAACAGACGAGACCAAAGTGGAGATGCTTGGCCATAACGCACATTGCCACGTTTGGTGAAAACCTAAAGAGCATATCAGCACAAACACCTCATACCAAAAGTCAAGCATGCTGGTGGAAGGGTGATGATTTTGGGCTAGTTTTTTAGCCACAGGACCTGGGCACCTCACAATCATTAAGTCGACCATGAACTCCGCTGTATACTAAAGTATTCCAGAGTCAAATGTGAGGCCATCCCTCCAACAGCTAAAGCTTGGCCAAGATTGGGTCATGCAACAGGACAATGATCCCAAGCACACCAGCAAATCTACAACAGAGCAGCTGGAAAAAGAAAAGAATCAAGGTGTTGCAGCAGTCCAGTTAAATTCTAGACCTCATCCTGACTGAAATGCTGGGGAAAGCTGTGCATAAACAAATGCCCACAAACCTCAATAAACTGGAGCAACGTTGTAAAGAAGAGTGGGCCAAAAATAACCACTCCCACTGCCAAGGGAGACTACCTATCTATGTCCACCAAAAACAAAATGTCATCGTGAGTTGACTCGATGTACCTTGCAATGCAGTTTTTCATAGCACAAAAATAAAAAAATCATAAGCTTTTGTATCATGCTGTAATGCTAAAAACACTATTAAATTACAATGTCATATTTCATAAACATTGACATTACCACACAGGAACAATCTATAATGGATGCTTTGCAGATGAAAACAGATAAATAATGTGTTTTTTGTGTTTTTCTTAAAATAAAGTTTTATTTTGGCTGCATGTCACATTACTTATTACTTAACAGACCACAGATATATTGAAACCAGATTCAAAATATTGAAAGATTCACATGGGTGTCCATTCGTTATGCGTGTGTTTTTCAAATAAAACCAAATAATCCAAACATAAGATGAAATCAACAGATGCACAAATATCTTGGTTGAAGCTTGGCTGCATATAGTATACAGATGTTTATTCAATTAAATTCAATTCAAGTTTATTTGTATAGCGCTTTTCATGATACAAATCGTTACAAAGCAGTTTTACAGAAAATTAAGTTTCTACAATATATTTAGTAGTAGCTTGTCAGTGGTAACTATGTCAAATTGATGTACATATGGCAGAAATGTACAGTAAAATTCAGTTTATTCTAATTGTAGATAGAGATTTACAGATATCCAGTAAACCAGATATAAGTAAACCAGATATCCTGCCATACAAAATTGTAATCCTAAACTTGGTCTAGCTTTAATGAAAACTGTTCAAAATCTCATTTTAACCATACAGTCTTTTTATAAAAAAATAATATGGAAGTAAAAAATGAACGAAGGTCAAGTTCAACAAAGCTTTCATCTTATCCAACACTTGCATTTTTTCGAGATTACTGCCTGATTTTCAGGAATGGAATAAATGAAACTATTAAATTGCCATCCTGGATACCTAGGGTCAATCGACGACGAACATAATCCAATAGGGCAAGACTAGAGAGATAATCCAGGTACAAAGCAAAGGTCCAGACAGGGACAAACAGTATCCGAACAGGGAAAGACGAGAGAGGTAATCCAAAGTGCACAGGCAAAGTAATGGAAGGGTGACGTCTGTTGGTGATTGAACGGAAGTCCATGGACAGGATTCGTGACATAGCCCCCCCCAAGGAGCGCCTTCCAGACACTCCGAACACTTTACGATTCAGGAGGACGGTGGAGCAGAACAGGGAGAGGGACGGAGGGCCAGGTCCACGTGGTAGTGGAGAGACCGGGGACTGGCAAGACTAGGCTAAGACTATGAAACTTCAAGTAGGCTCCGTAACGTAGCTATCACAAACTAGCGATATGCGCATACAATACTCGGCAGTGAATGGTTGTTTGAGTGAGTGTTATATAGTGAATGTGTGATTGGTTACAGCTGTGTGCAATCAGTGCTGTGTGCAATCAGTGCAATGGATGATGGGATATGTAGTCCGGGATGACATGCAACAGTTTGTGCAGTGCGAGAGTCAATGTAATGGAAGGGTGACCTCTGGTGGTGATTGAACTGAAGTCCATGGACAGGATTTGTGACAGTATCCAAATTATATGTAACATAACAACACCTTTTTACCATAGTTAAAGGGATTTATGAAAAAGGAGGTTTGCATGTGTCCGACAGTAAGCTTTAAAGTTTGGAGGACAAAATAACGGATAGCAATAGTGATTTGATTGGCTAATTGAGCTGTCACTCGTTTATTTGACATAAGGCCAACTGATAATCAATCAATACAATTTTCTAATGTTCTCGGTATCACCTTCCATTCTGTCAGTATTTTTTTTTTAAATCCATGTAACTAACTAAATGCAGTTCCCCTAATGACATCATCCTCCAGGAAGTGACATTGTTTTGGAGGGAAAACAGCAGCACAAATGTCAGTAAGTATTAGCAATGGATCTTCTGAGTTCTGAGATTTTTATTATCTTGTGTCATTCTAAACATTGGGTGAATAATTATTCAAATGAACTTGAAATTAAATTGAGGTCCTTCAACTGACCAATGGCAGCAACACTTTAACCCCATCACACCTGAAATTTTTCCATACTTTTCTTAATTTTTTCTGTATGTGCTGTAGTTACATTACATGTACTTTCTATAGTAATAACAGTGAATTAATAGTAGTAAATAATTACAAGTAACTAAACCTTAACCGTATAGTACGTACATGTACAGTAGTTAATTAATATTTGTTAGGTATCTGCTATAGATAGGACCCAGGCGCAGAATGACCAGTGATGTATTTTATTTGTACAACACAGTAGACAAGTAACAAGGAGAGCGAGAAGAAAACTGTTCAACCAGCAGGGCAGGACAGACGACACAACGACAGGCAAAGAGGATGGCCAAAGAGACAGTCCAGGGAGAATGGGCTAGAGGAATGCAAAAGGAGAGACAGCAAGGCAGGGTGATGTTGAGAAAAACAGGAAGACACTCGCGGCACCAGAGGCTTGATGATCTCTGGAGTAGCACCAGTCTTTCTGCCAGGTAGAGCTCACAGAACCAGAGACTTGATACTTGAATGCAAAACAACTGAACGGACCAGGAACCAAGCGATGAGCATCAGTGGCCAGGAGGAGTCAGGATACTGGCAAGAAAAGGGAGAAACACAAGACACAGAGAACAAAGCAAAAACAAGACAACAGACAAGGCAAAAATCCAAAAGAAAACAAAAAGGGAAAAAATAAAGACTAGAATAAACTAGACTACTCTGTACTTTTTTGTGTAATTACACTATGACAACTTTCCTTAAAATTTTGAAATAAATATTTTCTTGCCATGGCAACTTAAAAAAAAACAATAAAATCTGTGTTTGGTCACCCTGATTTAGTGAAGACAACAGTGGCAACACGTTGCTTACAAAATTGGGCTGCGCAGTCTGTTTTAATAGGGCTCATTCTCTTGCCTCCCATTTTAATCATAGCAGTTCAAAATATGTGGGATTATGGGATTTTAGTTGTTTTTGAGAGTATAATAGTTTTCTGAAGCGTGGCGATGACAGTGTTTGCTTGCTAATAGTCAGAGCAGGGCCAGTGAGAGCGGAAAGAGCAAGCGTGTGACGATTAGTCCTTTAAATCCAGTCCGGGTCTGTGTTCTGGGACTCCAGCAGGAGGATAACACAGATACTTGGCGTTTGTCATTTTCAGCTCCTTCACTGTGCAATAGTTGATTAATGTTCCTGCTCTGCATGCCCACCATCCCCCTCCGGCCTGCACAGCCTACTACAGCCTGCCTTTGATTAATGGCTGACTCAGGTATTCCAGGGATGGGCTTGCAAATTACCTCACACTATTTCGGGAAAGAAAAGCAGGTTACATCCTGAGAGGCTGAGGTGAAACATTGTACAATTTCTCTATTTTTAGTTATGCATAAGAGCTCAGCACCTCGGTGTGAAAGCACACAAACCTATTCCACACATGCAGATTTAGAAACATGAGGCCAGTGAGATTGGGTATATTGTACTCTAGCCCTCAAGTGTTGCCATTGTTTCTTCTCAAGCCCCTTGCACAGAATACTCTCCGATTTGTTTGTGTGTGTCAGTGCTGTCTGAGCTATTTCAGGTGTGGCAGCTTTAGATGAATCGATACACAGAACGTGAGGAAGACACTAGCATTCACCTTTCTCTGCAGTGCGGAGGAAAAAGCTACTGTTCTTGTTCTGGTTTATATTATATACTCATGTATGAGCAACTGTGCTTTATGTATATTGCAATTCAAAATATCCTAAATATGCTTTTCTAAACATGCTAACTTGGTTGACGAATTCAAGTTTTGTTTTGTTTTTTCATACAAAGAAACTCAGTTGGATGAACACCATTACTGGAACTTTTAATTTAAATATTGTAATTCTGATATACTGTAGCTATCTGGCCAGAATTAGGAGGTTCGTATAGTTCTTTTATTGGTTGTAATTTGTGCTCTTTTTTTGGTCTTTTTGATTTGTAGTCTGTTTTCTGTGGATTATTTTGATACATTTTTTGTACATGGATTATATTTTTGTGCTTATGTTTTGTATATATTTTTGTATATATTATATATATATTGTATATATTTTAGAGTAGATGCATATTTTTCATGGACATTTGTATGTACAGTATATGTGGTACAGAATTTTATACACTTATAATTAAGGTTATTTATGGATGTGAAATATATTTTTCTATATCAATGTATGTTTTAAGAATGTATTTAGGTTATTGACAGATATAATTATGTCATAAAAATTAAATTGTGATCTGTTTGTAGCATATGTGATAATGTCGTGGTTCTAGTATCTATTGTGCCTGCATATATATTAGGATGTCTACGATTATTTGTACACTTTAAAAGGACACAGGTGTGTATCCGTAATCATACAGCACTGATGAAGAGTTGATCTTGAAAATGTTTTTCACTTCACTTTGCACTTTATAACACCTTTCTGCACGATTTTTATGTGACCTCTATTGAAGAAAAATAAACGAACAGTTGAAGAGCCTTTGCCCTACTTGTTGTGTGCCGATACTTTTTCTACTTTATGATTGTTTCAGTTGGATTTATGCAGCCAGTAGGCTTTGGGATATTGGACTGTGTAAATTAGGCGTTACACCACTTCCTTCATCATGATTTGCAGTGCAGTCATTGCATTCCTGGAACAATACAACAGAAGGACTTCAATATCTCCAGTATCTTCAATAACGCATTCACCCAACATTATCGACACATTACCATTTTTAATGTGGGAAATTTCTTCCATTGTGGTTTAGCATTGTTGACCATCTCTGATTAACAGTACTTCAGATTTCATATTGTTTAGGTATATAATGTTCTTTGACATCCACATTTATACTGTCAATACACTGAACCAGTGTGTAAATATGCATGAAACTATAAAATAGAAATATACATCATCAGGAAAGAAGAAAGAGAGAAACCTGCACTATCCATTTGAAATCCAGCTTAATCATGTGCTATAATAAAGTGGTTACATGCATAAATTCATTGTCATTATTTCAGGGCAAACTATAGAAGAACAATACAGATGGAAGTGAAGAGGCAGCTTTGGATAAAAGCGTCTGCTAAATGACTAAATGTAAATGTAAATGTAAGTGTTTGGGTAGAAGTGAAAAAAAGTGAAAAAAAGTGACGTGACGTGTGGCCAAGTTTTGTTTTTTCATACAAAGAAACTCAGTTGGATGAACACCATTACTGGAACTTTTAATTTAAATATTGTAATTCTGATATACTGTAGCTATCTGGCCAGAATTAGGAGGTTCGTATAGTTCTTTTATTGGTTGTAATTTGTGCTCTTTTTTTGGTCTTTTTGATTTGTAGTCTGTTTTCTGTGGATTATTTTGATACATTTTTGTACATGGATTATATTTTTGTGCTTATGTTTTGTATATATTTTTGTATATATTATATATATATTGTATATATTTTAGAGTAGATGCATATTTTTCATGGACATTTGTATGTACAGTATATGTGGTACAGAATTTTATACACTTATAATTAAGGTTATTTATGGATGTGAAATATATTTTTCTATATCAATGTATGTTTTAAGAATGTATTTAGGTTATTGACAGATATAATTATGTCATAAAAATTAAATTGTGATCTGTTTGTAGCATATGTGATAATGTCGTGGTTCTAGTATCTATTGTGCCTGCATATATATTAGGATGTCTACGATTATTTGTACACTTTAAAAGGACACAGGTGTGTATCCGTAATCATACAGCACTGATGAAGAGTTGATCTTGAAAATGTTTTTCACTTCACTTTGCACTTTATAACACCTTTCTGCACGATTTTTATGTGACCTCTATTGAAGAAAAATAAACGAACAGTTGAAGAGCCTTTGCCCTACTTGTTGTGTGCCGATACTTTTTCTACTTTATGATTGTTTCAGTTGGATTTATGCAGCCAGTAGGCTTTGGGATATTGGACTGTGTAAATTAGGCGTTACACCACTTCCTTCATCATGATTTGCAGTGCAGTCATTGCATTCCTGGAACAATACAACAGAAGGACTTCAATATCTCCAGTATCTTCAATAACGCATTCACCCAACATTATCGACACATTACCATTTTTAATGTGGGAAATTTCTTCCATTGTGGTTTAGCATTGTTGACCATCTCTGATTAACAGTACTTCAGATTTCATATTGTTTAGGTATATAATGTTCTTTGACATCCACATTTATACTGTCAATACACTGAACCAGTGTGTAAATATGCATGAAACTATAAAATAGAAATATACATCATCAGGAAAGAAGAAAGAGAGAAACCTGCACTATCCATTTGAAATCCAGCTTAATCATGTGCTATAATAAAGTGGTTACATGCATAAATTCATTGTCATTATTTCAGGGCAAACTATAGAAGAACAATACAGATGGAAGTGAAGAGGCAGCTTTGGATAAAAGCGTCTGCTAAATGACTAAATGTAAATGTAAATGTAAGTGTTTGGGTAGAAGTGAAAAAAAGTGAAAAAAAGTGACGTGACGTGTGGCCAAGTATGGTGTCCCATACTCGGAATTTGTGCTCTGCATTTAACCCATCCAGGTGAACACACACAGCAGTGAGTAGTGAACACACACCCAGAGCAGTGTGCAGCCATTTTTGCTGCGGTGCCCGGGGAGCAGTTGGGGGCTCGGTAGCATATGTGATAATGTCGTGGTTCTAGTATCTATTGTGCCTGCATATATATTAGGATGTCTACGATTATTTGTACACTTTAAAAGGAGCAGTTGGGGGCTCGGTTCTTGCTCAAGGGTCTCACCTCAGTCGTGGTATTGAGGGTGAAAGAGAGCTCTGGTCATTCACTCCCCCCACATACAATCTCTGCCTGTACCGAGACTTGAACCTATGGGTTACAAGTCCGACTTGCTAACCATTTTGGCCGTGACTGGTCTGTCAGAATTTGGATTTGAACCCAAGCTTCCAGGGTAACTGCGACCTGAACGCAGAACCTTAGACTGCTTGGCCATCCTGGCAGGAAGTCAGGAAGTGATTGCAATTATTTTTGCAATTCCATTTAGTGTAGGGTGTCCATACGTGCCATTTTTACGGGACACGTCCTGCCCAGGATTTCTATATTGCCTAAAATATCCAGATTTTGGCTGTTTGTGCTGTGCAGATCTAACGGAGGCCAGCGAGTAGGTGCTGTGCAGGTAAACCTCATTCCCCTGATTTCAAAAGATGCACTAGCGACTGATGCTAGAGGCTGCAGTCTTTAGCCTCCTTGTTAGTGCGTCCGCCTCCCTTGCCGGAGACCCGGGTTCGAGACCCACTCGGAACAAGAATGAGGTGTGGCGGTGAGGACCCGGAGGAGAGGGGTTACACAGACCTATCGGTGTATGACATCTGTGAGAGCTATAGATAGCAGACGGCTCCTTATGCTTTTGAATCGCTCTTGCGGTACTTTGATGTCATGCAATGATCGGTCTGCGCAGCGCTGCTTCAAGTTGAACAAACGAATGAACATATCTAACTTGTACGCATATTTGCATCGCTTTGACCGTTCTCTGTAGATCCCACCTTCTCACACACTACGACTGGTCGATTATGTACAATGCCTGCACGTTATTGGTCAAGCTAATTTTCGATCATTACCTTCAGCAAGTATGAAAACAGGAAAACAAAGCCAAATATAGTAATCCTGACCAGGACGTGTCCCGTAAAAACGACTCATATGGCCACCCTAATTCAGTGGCACCAGTGGTGTGAACGCACACTGCAGCTTTAAGATCAAACAAAAAAAAAATGCTGAATGAAAAATCCATAGCAGTATAGTGTCCAGATTTCCTGCTGTACACCATAAAACCACAGGGTTTCCACACAGCCTGCAGATTTCCTGTCACCACAATCTATTATCATGCTGCTTGTTGCTATTTTAGGAAAGACTGTATCATGTTCATATGTTACCTTTATCTGACTGTGTCCGCTCCCCTGTGAACCTCATGTTGATTAGATCATGTCTGATCCCAAGGATAACTAAGACAAATAATACGTGGCCTTTTCTGTATAAAAATAAGACCACAGAGAAAACAGTGAAAGAAAGTCTATGCCTACCAAATAACAAAAATCAAAGTTTCCAAACTTTTTGTTGCAGTGAACCCCAGATATGATTATTTCTTGCTAATTATAGAGTAGAAAAATGCAGAAATATTCATTTTTACTGCGTGAAAGAGAAAAGAGACTTTGTTGAAGGCATACATTTTTCTACCCACTGGGTGTACTGAGTAGTCTTAAATGTTTTTTTTAATTTCATATTTTAAAAACTAGGGATGTCATATTTTAAATAATGTCATCAAAGAATGAATTAATGAATCCTAAATAAAACCATAATGGAAAATGAAACCATATATATTTTCCAAATTTTACATTTGGCAAATGTATTAAAAAAATGGAGAAAAGTTCTACCAACGCATTTGCCCTTCCTCAGTAAAACTGTTTTTTTACCTCGTATTTGAATTTTTTTTATTTTTTTTTTGCTGTCTTTTGTCACCTCTATAGTGGAGGCTCTCTTTGCAATTTTTTGTATTATTATTGGATTTTTTTTAAGGCACAGTGAGTTTTACGTACACACACACACACACACACACACACACATATATATATATATATATATATATATATATGTATATATATATACAGTATATATATATATAAATGTATTTATTTATTCAGGGTCCCTAGCAATGAAACCTCTCAAAAGATATTGTTGCTCAGGTAATAATATTCATCATTATAATCAATTGTTTAAACTGCTAAAAAGTGTTTGTTCCCTGGGAAACAGTGAAAATGCATGATTAAGTAAGGGATGAAGGGTTGGAGGAGGGATGCTAGGGCAAGGTCTTATTGAGGGGTCAGTTGGTAAGGTAGTGCTGGTGGTTGTAATTAATCTTCAGGTGGGCAAGGAGTTAAAGGCTTAGTGTCTTCATTGAGGCTTGAGCTTCCACTCTTGATGGTACACCCTAAGGGCCCCTTGGGCTATCCTTCATTCTTATTTATGAGTTTCTGCCCTGCTGCGGCACACCGACACATCAATCCCTCAAGGTCGAAGAGGAGACACAGCTTACTCTAACATGCTACTGTACAGTAGATACAAAGAGAAGACCATAGTGTGCCTGCTGCTGCATTTCTAATGCAATGACTGTGGGAAGTAGCTGGAATTAAGGGGCAACTGAGGTCCCTTAATTTCAGACCACCTGGGGCCCAGAAATTCAACTACATTAGAAGACTGTTTATAAAAGGGACATTGAGGGACCACAGAGAATGTACAAGGACATAGTTATCTACAGGGCAGTAAACTGAATTATGACTAATCTTTTACATATGACTTGAATTTGACAGCACAAGGCTAAAGAAGGCATCAAATGAAAAAAGTTAATGTCATGCTTGTAAAAGACTGTTTAAAAAATGTAACATTCAGTTGCTAATTTTAGTCATTACTGTCAACTGAACCTTTATGGAATCATTCATTCTCTGAAAATACATAATATACAATAATAATCCAAGGCACATCTTCTGGTATAAACATGATTTTTTTTTAACTGACTCACCACACTGACAATAAATAAGTTCAAAATCAGTTAGCCAGCGACACTGTAAAGAAGGCTTTGTTGGCTTTTAACATTCATACCAGTGGCCTGTAGCATGAAGCCGTTTTCAAACAGAAAACAAGATTATTTTTCTTACCCCATTGGCAGATTATTTTGCTTGCTTCAGGCAAAAACTCACTTAATTTTGACATTTTTTCTTTTTCTGAAAACAAGACAATAATGTGTACCTGTCAAGAAAATGCTTCTTGATTTAAGAATTTTTAGATATTTTGGCTGAAAACAACACAAAAAAACTAAGTAAGAAAAGCAATTTTTGCAGTGTACTCTGCAACTCTCTCAAGTTTGTTCATATCACTTCGTGCTACAGGCCACAGAAGACATACCTTGACGTAAACACTGGCAGTGTTTTTACAAGATGGAAGGAATTTGATCGAACGTTTGGGTTTAATTCGAAACAGCAAACTTTCATGACAGGTAAGCTAAATTTCAAGATAAAAGCATTTCCAATATATTGGAAATTTTATTGAAAGTAGTCTACTTCTACCTGTTGTGATATGCCATTTATAGAAATGTAAGAGCTGTGTTTGTTTTTGTTTAGATTTGGGGAAGCATGAGACGTGAAAGGGGCATTGCAAAGGTTTTTTGAAAACAGCTTTATTTTCTAGTTGACACTAGTAGCGCAGAAACTGCCTATGCTAGCTTTAAGTACATTCCTCAAAGTTTATAAGCTTGTAACTTGATGGAACAACTCATCTCCAGACTTTTGAGACATTATAGCCCCTTGTTCCGCTTAGGCCAAATTTACACTGCAGTTCTTGATTGACAACTTCGTCGTCCGGATAGCTGTTATGGTTAGAGATTTCCAGGAATAGTCTGGTGTGGTCCTTGAGGGCGAGCTCTCCCTGCTCCAGCAGGAGGAGGAGGAATTCGGGGCGATCCATGAAAGTATAAAAGAAAAAAAACTTTAAAAAAATGAAAAAAACAAACACGGGGAAACATGCCGCTTGTACACGTTCAAGCCGGTTATTCTGTCACGTCTGTAGTGTGGTGTAGAGACAAGGAGCGCACGACAAAGAAGATAACGACTAAGATATCCATGACTAATAACCAGCCAACTAAGACTGAACAGACAGGAACTTAAATACAGACTACAGGGCAAACAGAAGGTCCAAACTGACAGAAACTGTGACAGTATCCAATTCATATCAGATTTATTTCTACATATGAATGAGGCCTGAAACCGATCTGGGAATAATGGAATCCATGCACTTTTTTCCTGCTTACACGTTTGTGGGTCATATCCAATCTGTGCCACATGGGAGGAAAAAACGGAATTGGGTCACTTGAACCATGTAATGTAAATGCGGCCTGACATTCCCTTAAATGTGACTCACTCATATCCAACCATGACTGGTATGCTACTTTAATTCTATTTCAATGACTGTAAGATGTTGAGTGTTTGCTGTGTAGAATTGAGGCATCTGTGAACACCTGGTTCATAGACTAGTATGGCATTATTTTAATGACAAATGTCGAGAACGCATTATTGTAGCGCGAAAGCACATTAATATAATGCGCAAGCGCGAATCTCTCCACTCGTGCGCGGATTTATTTTGCTCTCGCACAAAACCAGACGCGCGTGCTCAGATACACGCTGCTCTAGCCCGGAGAGAGTGCGCGCACCTAAAACGTGTCTCCTCCTCTCACTCAAACTGTGTCCTGTGCACTCTCAAATCTCTGTGCTCATGCACTATAGATATTAATTCTTTTCGCACCTGAATTAAACGTTGTCAAAAGTTATCATTATGCACTTTTAAAAAGTAGTCTCAAAACAGATTTGTGCTGGGCCTTTCCTTGATTTTTTTATTGTTGTATTTTTGTTTTAACAAACTGGTTATTGTAGCTACTTTGTTTTACTATATCTCTTTTATGTTTGTATTTTGATCTTTTCTGTGAATGCACATATGCATCTCTTTGTAAAGTAGGCTACTTTGTATACACTGTTTTAAAAGGTGATATGTAAATAAAGCTTAAACCAATCACACCTCCACAACTGACCAATGAAAATACTACGTGAAATCTAATTGGCTGAGTGAACTGAACCTGGAATTCGTTTGACAATCAACGATGGATCTTTAATTTCTTTCCAGTTTAATAATATTTAGCAATGTTAATGAAATGACCTGGAATTCTTTTGACAATCAAAGATGGATCTTTAATTTCTTTCCAGTTTAATAATATTTAGCAATGTTAATTAAATGTAGCCTATAGAAATGGCTAGGAATTTGGTGCTTGGATGATTTTTACATATAACCCCTGTCCAACTGGTTGGTCTCTGAGCAATTTATCTAAAAACAACATATAGCCTATGGCTCTAAAGACTTCATATAAAATATCAATGTTATGTCATAATATGTCAGATACCTCAACTGAATTTAAAATCATTGCAATAAATTCTCAGTT
>NW_015540856.1:191412-198925 GCF_001515605.1 Sinocyclocheilus anshuiensis | reverse complement strand
TTTCATAAAGCAACAGAAACACTTTTTATACTGCTTAATACAGCGCCATCTGTTCATGAATAAGTTAAACATTAACATATGCTATTTAAATACCAATTAAGTGGAGGTGTATATGCTTTCATCAGTGTTTTTTGAAACGTGACTCAATATAACAGTGCGACTACCTAAAAAGGCTTTTACTGTTATAAAAACATAGATTTGTGAGCAACATTGGAATTGAATTGTTAGAATAAGCATGCAACACACATCGTGCTTGTCATCACAGAATTTAACCAATGAGAATAAAGTGTGTCGTCATCAATGCTTTTGCAGTGCCTGACCTAGGCGGCTGGTCCCGTTTTGCTCTCGTGGTACTTTGAATGCATACGTGATCGTAGGGCGGCTGCAGCGCCGATCAAAGTTGGACAAAAGTATTTTAATGTAACCGATCTTTGCAGCGCTGCATTAACTCAAACAAGGCTAATATCTCTAAAGAGTGTGTTTTGGATGTGAGGAAAAGATAACTAAAACTGCATCAAATGTCTGTGATTGTTAATAAGTGTAAGTGCTCGCGACTCTTCAGCTCCACCCACGGCTCGCCTCCAGGAGCTCAGCTGTTTTCAGAGAGAATCGCAAGCTGTATCTTTCTTTTATAAATCTGATAAAACTGAAGACTCTTCGGAGATGTGAATGATGCAATACTACACTGCAAAAAATGCTTTTCTAGCTTAGATTTTTTGTCTTGTTTCCAGCCAAAATAATCAAAAAATTCTTAAATCAAGAAGAATTTTCTAGACAAGTAAAAATTATTGTCTTGTTTTCAACTATAGGTACTCAAGATTAACATGAGATTGGCCAAAACTGTGTGTGTTATGTCCCCTTTAACCTAGTCAAGTCGACATTATTTTTATATAGTCTCAGCTTCAGACGTCACGCCCTCGAACCGTGGCCGAACGTCTGATGCATACGCACACAAAGTGGAAACACTTCAGGAGTTTCGAAGTCGTCATCAGATTGGTTGAATTATACAGGATTTCTGGGAGACGTGTGTCTCAAAGTATGTAAAATATTTAAGTTTGCGGCACAGAATCTTTCAAATACATCCGAGAGTTTTACACTCTGTTATGTAGGCAACATTTTCACGCCCTGAAACGTGCCGCTGAATGAAACGAACTGTGATTGGTTATTTGACATGTCGGTCAAACGGCTTCATGGGCGGGCTTGGCCAAAGAAAGCTGCCATGAATTCCAGACCTTCAGCCGACAGTCTGAAGGTCTGGCTATGCGAGACTAATTTTTATAGCACTACAGCACAGATTTAAGCAGCAGGAAATAACGACCATGGTGCAAACGGAATCATTTCTGCTGCGGAGCAGCTCCAAGAGAAATTGGTAAACGGTCATTGTTCATTTGAAGTCGCACAAGCTAATCAATGTCTTCAGGATTAATAAGGCTATAGGCAGGTGGGTTTTTTTTCGGGGTTGGGGCTGGGCTCTGCGGGGCTGCGGCTCTCTGGGACCAAACTTGCCTACCCCTGGTCTAGTCGTATTGGAAACATGCTTGGTTGTTATTGGAAACATGCTTGTTCTAAAAGCTGTAGTCATATTGGGAACATGAATTCTAAAATGTGTACATAACATTATTGAACTTTAACGATATCTGCAATACATTTATGTTAGTTCTGTTGTGTTTACCCTGGGGGGGTTATCGCTGCTCTCCCTGCTCTCATTCATGCTAGGCTGCATGGATGCGCAGGGAGTTCTTGCCCAGAATGGAACCATACCGCCAATCCAAACTGTATGCTAATTGTCAATCATCTTTGACGATAGTGGTCCTGACAGAATTGTAGTAATGTTATGGCAAATATAAAAAAGTAATTATAGTGTTATATTTGGTCTCCAAATCGTAAGTATCGGTTTAGGGAATAGTGCATCTGACCCATATCTAAATAGTTCGGTCTTAAATCAGAAGATTTAAGATTAAAGATTCAGGTGCGAAAATAATTAATATCTATAGTGCATGAGCACAGAGAGATTTGCGAGTGCACAGGACACAGTTTGAGTGAGAGGAGAGACATGTCTTAAGCGCGCGCGTCCGGTTTTGTGCGAGAGCAAAAGAAATCCGCGCGCGAGCGGAGAGAGATTTGCGCTCGCGCATTATATTAATGTGCTTTCGTGCTACAATAATGCGTTCTCGACATTTGTCATTAAAATAACACCCTAGACTAGGCGTTGTCAGCCATACTCCAGAAGGCCTTCGAAGTTACCAACCCTTTTAACCCATGGTTAAAAGCTTGTATTGTTCTGTAGTTACTTGAAAATGGTCTACAGTAGCAGTTCCCAATCCTGGTCCTGGACTATCCCTAACACTGCGCATTTCTGATGTCTATTTTATCTTACATACCCATTTGAGATCTTGATGGGTAACTCTGGCCCTCAAGATCCACCTTCCTGCAGCGTTTAGTTCCAACCCTAATCAAACACAGCTGAACAAACTAATCAAGGTCTTCAGGATTACTAGAAAGCCATGTGCAGGTGAATTTGAGCAGGGTTGTAGTTAAACTCTGCAGGAAAGTGGATTTAGAGGGCCAGAGCTGCCCATCCCTGTCTTGGAGTCTTTACTAATGAGCTTATGAGTTGAATCCTGTGTGACTGAACCTGTTCATGGAGGGCCAATGTCCTGCAGAGTTTAGCTCCAACAAGCTCCGATACACTTGCCTGGAAGTTACTAGTGAGTTTAGAGACCTTGATTCGCTGGTTCAGGTTTGTTTAATTAGGGTTTGAGCTAAATTCTGCATGACAGTAGCCCTCCAGGAACAGGGTTGGACACCCTCCCTAAGGGAGACATTTACAATGTACCATGCTGGGTGTACTCCAGGTCCAGGGTTGGGAACCACTAGTCTACAGGACACAGTAAGAATAGGGCTCACTAAATCAGAGTGGGATTCCCAGAGTGGGAATACATGGAAAAGTACTTCTTTTACATAGTATTCAGGAGGAGCATGATTTTTTCTCTGTGTCTTAATGGTTGTTGGTGTTCTTGATGCTGAGGTCTAAAGTAAGCATTGGCGGCCCCCAAGTCATCATCTGGTAGGCCATTTTAAAGTACACAATATGGTATAGGACATCCAAGATGATTTCGCTGGCATGAGAGTGAGACATTTCTGTTGAATATACAGTCAGCTGCCTTGCAAAAAATCAAATAAAAATTGAGCAGCCCTATTAATGCACTGGAATGGGTTTTGAGCTGCTAAACCTTGCCAGGGTTGACAATAGATCCTTCATTCTTATCTGGTTAAGTCAGATGTCACTTGTGAAGATTTCTGGGTCTAAATATTATTTCTGAAGCAAACAACAAACAATACTAATATACATGCACAGTGTGCTGTCGTACTACTGAAGAATCACCATCCTAAGTTTCATCTCCATAATGACAATGCCTGGGAGAAGAAGCTTCAGGGCTGAAGTTACTCCAATTAAGGTTGGAAAGTCATTTCTAAGGTAAAAGTGCCATTCAGGTTCTCGATGTTTCATAGGAAGCTTCAAGGTGAAAGATGTTAAAGATTGTTGACAGTATTGGAGAACAGGAAGAAGTTTATGCGAGTCCTTCAGGTTTGTTGCCAAAATTCCTTGAGCTAATTGAGCACTCTCTGTAATGTTGCAGGGGGTGTCAAAAATCAACTGGAAAGTGATTTTTTTTTTTGTCAGACCAATGCTGGCAAGGAAGTATCCTGTTGAGTGTTCTGCTACTTGCAAACACTTGCATGTACACAAAAATTATGTATTTTTTGTTTCCTGTTTGGAGTCATTAGTTAATATCATGTCTTGTTCACTGTACCAACTTTAATTTTTTCCAATATTTGTTCTTGTTTAATCCTTAATCCCAGTGTATTTATAACATCAAGTTGTCATTGTCCTTTGTGGTATGTGTTGTTCATGGTGTTTTAATTAAGCAATTTTATTGTTTTGAAGAACTTTCTGATGAGCATGTGTCTATAGATCCTCAAAAGAAATTACAACAAATAATCACTTCCAAGGTGCAACTGATCATGTCTTTCTACATTAGCATATTACTAGTGTAAAAATTTATGTTTATTTTTTATGTAACCCCATCAACAATTACCAGCTATGCTAAAGCTGGGGCCTGGGTAAGTATTTATATCACTGTTATGCTTAACTGTGATAGATAAATTAACTGTTTTCCCCTCCCCTTTTTCTGCAAACTACGAAACCTTTTTTCTCTCGCTCCTTCTTGCGTCTCCTCCCTTATCCTCGCACCAAGCCACACCCCTCCTTGTCATTGTTGCGGATTACATTACCAAGTAAACGAAGCATTGAGCATTAAATAATAAAAAAAAATTAAACATTATTTATATACTATATACAGTCCCTTGCAAACGTATTCATACCTACTGAACCTTTCCACATTTTGTCACGTTACAACCAAAACAAACATTTATTTTATTGTGATTTTATGTAATAGACCGATACAAAGTGGCACATACTTGTGAACTGGATGGAAAATTATAAATTGTGTCCAAAATTTTTCTACAAAAAAAGTGTGAAAAAATGTGGCGTGCATTTGTATTGAGTGTCCCCACATGGCTTGTCGCAAACTGCAAATGGGACTTCTTATGGCTTTCTTTCAACAATGGCTTTCTTCTTGCCACTCTTCTATTAAGGCCAGATTTGTGGAGTGCACGACTAATAGTTGTCTTGTGGACAGATTCTCCCACCTGAGCTGTGGATCTCTGCAGCTCCTCCAGAGTTACCATGGGCCTCTTGGCTGCTTCTCTGATTAATGCTCTCCTTTCCTGACCTGTCAGTTTAGGTGGACGGCCAGGTCTTGGTAGGTTTGCAGTTGTGCCATGCTCTTTCCATTTTCGGATGATGGATTGTACAGTGCTCCATGAGATGTTACAATTACTTCTCCTACCCTCTCAAACAGTGAAACTGCAGTGCATAGGCATACCATGAGTATGTACTGGACTAGATTTGCCCAAGTTTTCATAACTGAGTTTAACGACAGGTCTGAGTTTAACTTTTTCTTTTAGGCTTCATTTCTCTAGCAGGCTCCAGACCATTTAGATTATTTTCACCATCATGTTCTTCAGGAAAAGGTAAGTCATTCCTTTCTTCCAAAGGACTGTTAGGTTCTTCAACTGCTGGCATTATTTCATTGATGTGCCTTTTGCTTTCCAGAGTATCGACAACCTGCTCTTTCACTAGGTTCTTCTACTGTGGGTATTACGTCTGTCTCACTGTTGTCCCCACTCCTAGGTGTTTCACTCACTACAGGAATAGACACTCTCTTTTCTTGGGGAACAGATCTCAGATTCTGAGACTCTTGTGGCCTCCGGAGTTCTTGAAGTTTCTGTAGAGGTATGTAGGTTTCAACCTCCTCGGAAACTGAAGATACCTCATCATCCTCTTATTTTTCTTCCACAGGTACACTGGCTGTTCCTGCTTCACCGAGCTTAATTTTTTGATGTGTCTGGGATCTTGTCACTATTTTCTGAGATACTTCCTTTTCTTCTCTCTTCTCTGGCGTTCTTGCCAGGTATCCAATAGGCAAACGATGATTTCTATGCACTGTTTTGACTGTTCCCTTGCCTTTCTCAGGTTTTACTCTGTAGACAGGCAAGTTTGGCATCTTCCTGATGACCACATATTGTAAGGAACTCCATTTGTTTCCTAGTTTGTTTTTTCCTGTGCCTCCAAGATTTCTCATTAGAACTCGGTCCCCTTTTTTGAGCATTTGATCACGTACTCTCTTATCATGTAGTCTTTTGTTCTTCTGATGATATTTGTCTGCAGCCTCAGAAGCTACTTAGTAGGCCCTTTTAAGGTCTGTTCTCAGCTTAGTCACAAATTGCTGGAAATTGTCTGCTCAACCTTCTGATGAGACAGAGAAACAGAGATAGATTGGGAGTCTTTCTCTCCGTCCAAACATGAGGTCATATGGCAAATATCCAGTTGCGTTGTTTCTTGTACAATTATACGCATATACTAATTGACTGACATGCTGGCTCCACCTTTGCTTTTTGGAGTTATCTAGAGTCCCAAGCATCGACGACAAAGTTCTGTCGAGTCATTCGGGTTGCGCATCCCCTGGGGATGGTATGGAGATGTTCGTGATTTTTAATCTGTTATCTTAAGCAACTCATGGATTAACTTGCTTTCAAAGTCTTGTCCTTGATCCGAGTGTATTCTTGCTGGTAGTCCGTAATGAACAAAATATTTTTCACATAATACCTTGGCTACTGTGAGAGCTTTCTGGTCTTTCGATGGAAAAGCTTGGGCATACAACACTCCTTTGGAATCAGGCTCCAGGGACAAGAAATCAATACAAACAAGATCCATAGGACCATTGCTGGTGATCTGCTTCAACGGTGCAGCTCTTTGGTGTTGGGTCTTACGAAGGATACATTTTCCACAGTTCTTTACATTTTGGTTAATTTCATTTGACATCTTTGGCCAATAGAAACAATCTCTTATTAAAGCAGTGGTCTTCTCTACTCCCAGATGTCCAGTTTTATCATTAAGTGACTGTAAGATAATTCTGTGGTAAAACATGCTGTCGACACTCTTCATTTGTTGTCTCTTTACCACCCAGAATAATGGTCTTCTCCGTACTACAAGTTGGATCCTTTTTTATGTAGTAGATTCACTTCAGGATCTTTGCCTCTGGCCAGTTATAACAACTGTCCTTTCAACACAGCCTGTCTCACTTGAGAAATGGCAGGGTCGTCTTCCAGAGCTTTTATTAAATCTTGGGAGCTCATTTGCCAGGGAACCAATGTCCAGTCTGGTTGGAAATGCATAGCATTCAGGTACGGCTTCAGGTGACACTCCCAGCTGCTCCACACACTTTTGAATAATCACGGTTTTGCAAAATGCTTTGATGCCTGATGGTGGTATTTCTTCCCAGTCTTCTTTTTCTTTATTGAAAAAGACATTACGAGACAGGGCAT
Source organism: Sinocyclocheilus anshuiensis (assembly GCF_001515605.1). Lineage (NCBI taxonomy): Eukaryota > Metazoa > Chordata > Actinopteri > Cypriniformes > Cyprinidae > Sinocyclocheilus > Sinocyclocheilus anshuiensis. The sequence goes on along the minus strand of NW_015540856.1, from coordinate 191,974 downwards.
CAGCATCAATGTTGCTTTTCCCAGGTGTATACTGCACGCTGAAGTTGTATGTGGACAGCGCAGCTAACCACCGATGACCAGTAGCATTGAGTTTGGTAGTGGTAAGTATGTATGTAAGAGGACTGTTGTCTGTTCTTACCATAAATCTTGCACCATATACAGGTGCATCTCAATAAATTAGAATGTCGTGGAAAAGTTCATTTATTTCAGTAATTCAACTCAAATTGTGAAACTCGTGTATTAAATAAATTCAATGCACACAGACTGAAGTAGTTTAAGTCTTTGGTTCTTTTAATTGTGATGATTTTGGCTCACATTTAACAAAAACCCACCAATTCACTATCTCAACAAATTAGAATATGGTGACATGCCAATCAGCTAATCAACTCAAAACACCTGCAAAGGTTTCCTGAGCCTTCAAAATGGTCTCTCAGTTTGGTTCACTAGGCTACACAATCATGGGGAAGACTGCTGATCTGACAGTTGTCCAGAAGACAATAATTGACACCCTTCTGAAGGAGGGTAAGCCACAAACATTCATTGCCAAAGAAGCTGGATGTTC
>NW_015540856.1:186321-191253 GCF_001515605.1 Sinocyclocheilus anshuiensis | reverse complement strand
TATTGAATTCATTTAATACACGAGTTTCACAATTTGAGTTGAATTACTGAAATAAATGAGCTTTTCCACAACATTCTAATTTACTGAGATGCACCTGTATTAAAAGCACTGAGCGTGTCTTTCTCTGGCTCTGTGCCAGCCACAGTTAATTAGCATAGCCTAGGTAGGGTACCTTTTTGTTTTAGGGAAGTTCTTGTTTGATTTAACATCTGTAAATAGCCTTGATATCTTGACATATTGTAATATTTTACTTAGAAGACGAAAACTTCAATCTAAAACCAGCTATGTAAAAATAACTTTGAGTATATATTTTTGTAATAAAAATAAGCTTCTGTTTCATAAACTTGGTGCTGATAACAGCTTAACGTTATTTACCTTAGCCTACCTTTGGGGTCTTTGCTATTATATTCCAATATCATTATGCCTAAATTAGCTATAGATTAAGAGTTGTTGTTTTAGATGTGAGTTTAATTTATGTTGTTAAAATAACATTCTGTTCCACAAATGCATTGTCTGATGGTTTATTTAGCTACTTTTCAGTACACCACATTAAGGATGCCACTTAGTACAAAACTTTGAATTTTAAAGCGCAAATTAACACCTGACCACTCTTGTGGGTTTACTACTGTGACAAGTGGGGCGGGCCGAGAGCTGTGGGAGCGGAGCGAGGCCAGTGGAGTAAATGGTAATGAGCGACACCTGCGCCACTCACTGGTCTCGAGTCCCACGGAGGAGCTCCGGAAGGATAAAAGGAGGAGTGAAGACAGTACAAGACGAGAGAGGACAAGGCCTGGATTTTATGTTGTTGTTATATTATGTTTTATGCGGCAGTCATCCGTGAGGGGCTGCCGCTTTTACTTTCGTTTTGTGTTCGTTCATTTGTTTATTAAAGTTTTATTTTTAAATGTTCACCGGCTATGAACTTTGTTACATTGGTGCCGAAACCCGGGAGGAAGGAGGGGCACGCTGTCAGAGAGCCCTCGCTGCTGAGGAGATCGGGCAGCATGAAGGAGCGGAGACCGCCAGTGGCTGCCCGAGGCGGTGGTGCTGGAACGATGGAAGACGAGGTGGGACGGAGGGCTTGCGGCCGCGCTCCTGGGTCGAGAAGGGGTGGCTGCCGTCCAAGAGGGAGCGGAGAAGTTGGCGTTGTTCGCCAGGAGGCCAGAGCCTGCTGCCTTCCGCCATGATTTTTGGGTTGGAGCAGGGAATGGGGGACTCGCTGCCGGCTGCCCTCAACAAGCTGCAAGCTCTTGTAAGAATGAGTCTTTGGAATTCTCACCTCCTACTTGCAGACTGTGCAGGCAGGCCTCCTCTTTGTACAACTCTGATCAAGACTTTCTCAAGTCTCCTCAAGTAATCCGACAAGCATTCTCTGTGATGTTGTCATAGTGCTTTGAACTTGAACTACAGATCTTCACCAGACTCTGAGCTTCCAAAAGCACTTTCAATAGCTTCCAGATTCTCTTGTGGAGGTGCTTCCGAGTTTGTAACTCTTACTGGTTTAATGATCTCCAAGGCGGGTCCTCGCAAACTCTAAACTATCCTTAACTTCTTTTCCTTTTCAGAGCGACCACTCTCCTCAACCATTAGCATAGCTTGTTCCATCCAATTCTCTAGAAGTTGTTGTTAATAGTGAATAAGTGTTCCCTATTCTAAAGTGTTACCTTATCCTCTTCAGCTGGAGTTGTAATGATACCTGAAAAGGTCCTCAGTTGTCTAAAAAAAATCACTTGAGGTTTTGGTAGTTTTTGCAAATAGGTATGAATGAGATCGCAAATATAGAGGGGGGCAAGACCATGAAGTGCTTTGAAGGTGATGCGGAGTATCTTGTAGTGAATATGAAAACGAACGGGTAGCCAATGAAGTCTGTGTAGGATGGGAGTAATGTGAGGTTTCTTTGAAAAAGTGAGAACCCTAGCTGCAGAGTTCTGAATATATTGGGAGCTTATTTATTGTTGTATTTGGTAGACCATAGAAAAGAGAATTACAGTAGTTGAGTCGAGAAGTAATGAAGGCATGAACCAGTGTTTCAGCATCGTTGATACTTAAGAAGGGACGTAAACGAGCGTAGGCAGAGAAGAAGAAGGCAGACTTAGTGAGTGAAGAAATGTGAGGAAGGAAGGAGTGAGAAGAGTCAAAGATTATACCCAGGTTTTTAACAGTGGTGGAAGGTCTTGGACTCCAGCAGTGTTAACATTCTCGACACAGAAATGAGATACATTTTTTGGTGAACCAACAAGTAGAATATCTGTTTTATCATTGTTGAGTTTGAGAAAGTTACTGGTCATCCAAGCATTTATATCATTAATACAAGCTGATATGGAGTTTTTGGGAAAAGGAGAATTGTGTTGAGAATGGATATAGAGTTGGGTGTCATCTGCATAGCAATGGAAGTTGAAGTCATGATGACGGATAATGTTACCTAATGGGAGCATGTAGATGATGAACAGTAAAATCTAGGGCTGCACGATAAATCGCATCTGAGCAAAACCACGATTATATTTTGATCAGCTTGTCGGTGAATAACGGCTCTGTGTAATTAATGCTGCTCCATGTGAAAGCCCGCACGTGATGGTGATTTACCGCTGATTACAGAACCGGCTTTACTGACAAGATACGCGTTAAATATCACATGCGATTTATCGTGCAGCCCTAGTAAAATCCCAAGAACAGAACCCTGGGGAACACCATAGGAGACAGGGGCAGTAGTGGACTTAGCCTGGCGGATAGAGATGTAGTGCTGACAGTCAGACAGGTAGGAAGTGAACCAGAATAGGGCAGTTCCAGAAATACCAAGAGCAGAGAGTCATGAGATGAGAATACTGTGAGAGATTGTGTCAAAAGCAGAGGAAAGGTCTAACAGAATTAAAATGCTAATGGAGCCATCAAGGGTCAAGTCCGGGTTTCTTTATGACAAGTGTGACACCTGCAGTTTTTACTTCTAGAGGAACAACACCAGTACTGAGAAGTTGAGAAATGAGAAGTGAAATAGGCAGTGAAATGACAGGTGCAGAGTTTTTAAGTAAAACAGTAGGAGCAGGATCAAGATGACAAGATATTTGATTTCATGAGTAGCTCAGAGATATAAGCAGGGCTTGGAGTGTCAAAGTCAGTAAAAGTACTGGGTGCAAAATCAGAGGGGAAGTCATGTGAGAGGAGAGGGGAGTTCATTGGTGGAAAGAGATTATATATGCAATTTATTTTCTTTTGGAAGAAGTGTAAGAATGACTTACAGACGTCTGCTGAATTATTCATGTAGGGTATCAGACTGACTTAGACAATTTAAGATTCGATCAGATTGGTGTTGAACAACCCAAAGAGCTGAATTCCACAAAGAGGCCCAAGACAACGTCATAAATCTGTCCACGATACACTGGCAACACGAGTCTGAAGCAAGTCCACCAACTAGCAGCTCACAGCATTAAAACAAAAGAACACTTATTGATAATCCCAACGCAGAAAGGAGATTGAGACTGAGATTCCTTATGAGACCTTTTAACCTCTGGTCTTCACAGAACATGTCCTTATGTTCACAGAATGGCTTGGAAACTGTCTTTTACAGATATAGATGCACCAAAATGAACTCAAAAGGACTTATAAATGAATATCAGTCCTAGCCCGGTTTAAATATTCAGGACACCATCAAATTATGCTTCTAGCTTTTTAGTCATCGCTTCTAGCCTTTTTGCCACCGCGTTTTGACGCTGCTTTTTTGCGCTCCTTGAGCGTGCTCTGGCTTACACGCCAGCAGCTCCTCTAAAACTATGAGGAGAAAACCCATCTAGTCTCGTTACGTCTATTCTTCTACTTTAATTTATTTTCTTTTCCGTTGAGAGTTTCGTGTTCTGAGTTAAGTTTTGCCGCAACAACGTGTCTCCGAGGGCACCTCTAGTCTGTGACTGCTTCAAAACTTCAACCAGTCCACAACTCCGCATCTTCAGCCAACGCCCAACCACTGGCTTCCCAAGACATCACTTCAACGACTACTGAACTTCCAGCCAATCAGCAACCTCGGGAAACCCCCCTTTTCTGCAAGGAACTGCCGATCTTGTTACTCTGCTAATAAATAGTGTTTTCACTATACTTTGGATATTAATATCCATTGCAGAATTGATGTTATACGGCTCGTTCAATGAATCGTTGGCCGACTCAGTGATCAGCCGTAAAACCGTGATTCTGTCCAAATTCCCTATAAAATCATAAATGATTCCCTTTGAGCTAAATTGACCTGTTTCCCTTACATTAATGACAGGTGCAGGAGGATTGGTGAGTTTATTGACTACAGAAAACAGAGTTTTAGTTCAAAAGGATGCACTTCTAATGAGAGTAGAGTAGTAACTGGAGCGTGCAGTGTTTAAAGCAGATTTATATAACTGAATATGGTCCTTGTAAGCAGTAAGATGCATATTCAAACCAGTTTTCAAGGAGTTCAAGACGATGACCAGTAGTTTTCAGTTTGCAAAGTGCAGGGGTAAACCAGGGAGACGTATGTGTAGAAGGTACAAGTCTACGTTTAAGGGGGGCATGTATATTAAAGGGGTCATATGATGTTGCTAAAAAGAACATTATTTTGCGTATTTGGTGTAATGAAATGTGTTTATGCAGTTTAAGGTTAAAAAAACACATTATTTTCCACATACTGTACATTATTGTTTCTTCTCTATGCCCTGCCTTTCTGAAACGCGTCGATTTTTACAAAGCTCATCGGTCTGAAAAGCGAGGTGTGCTCTGATTGGCCAGCTATCCAGTGCATTGTGATTGGCTGAATACCTCAAGCATGTGACGTAAATGTTACGCCCCTACCACACTGTGATGCCGTCTCCCGGCCGGAGCGACGAGACAAAAACATTAAAACCCATTATAACCAAGGCATTTGTTGCATCCAGTGGGGACATAATCACGGATTATAATGACTTATACTGTCTTTTTACG
>NW_015540856.1:152771-185925 GCF_001515605.1 Sinocyclocheilus anshuiensis | reverse complement strand
GAAGACCAAACAAAGTAGTTTCGCTTTCACAACGAAACACACAGCGTCTTCACGACATGGCAGTGGCGGCAACAACAATACTACAGTGAGAATAAAAGTTACGCCTTCTTTCTTTGCGTGAACATTTGGGTGGCGTCATGCAAATCTTCCCACATCGTGACGTAGACATGTGGGGGCTTGTTAGAATGAGCCGTTTTAGGTAGGCGTGGTTGACTCTTTTATAAAGAATATCTCTTTGGATTTGAGACTTTAGTCTTTGCAACTTTACAGATCTTCTTTATGCACCAAGAGCTTGTAACACACCAAAGAGAAAGGAAAAATTGAAATCGCATCATATGACCCCTTTAAGGGCAGTGGAAATGGAGGAATTATATTTGACAAGGATATCAAGGGCGCTAGTGTGTTCAGCAATGTCGGAGAGATGTGTCTGTATGGATTCAGAAAATAGTAATGGATTGATAGAATTAAGGTTATGGTAGATTTCACCCTAAGGTGGGGAAGAGGCATTTAACAGTTTAGTTCGATGAAGAAAAGATAGACCAGTAGTGCAGACCAAGTCCAATGTGTGACCTTTTAAGTGCGTTGGAAAATCAATATGCTGTACAAGATTGTAACATTCAAACACTGACATGAGTTCACGGGAATCTGCACAATCACTATCAACAAGTCCTATCAAGCCCTTAAAGGGATACACCATCCTTTACACCCTCATGCCCATCACACCCTTACACCCATATATATATGACTGACTGTATTCAGATGAAGAGTTTTAGGGGAGTTTTAGAAAAAAAAATCTCTCTGCATATAATACAAGTGTACAGGACATCCAGAGATAATGCTTGAAAAACTACACAATAACACAGTGAAGACGATGGTAACCCAAACAACACCTATTGATGAATCAGTGTCTTCTTGAGTGAAATGATAGGCATGTGTAAGAAAACATACAAATACTAATATTTTAAACTTTACCGGCGTGTTCACTTTGTGTGGTTTCTGATGCGGTCCTGTACACTTGCATTATATGCACACACTAAAAGCCTTTGTTAGTGTTCATCTGAAGAAAGAAAGTCATGAACATCTGGGGTGGCATGAAGGTGAGTAAATCATGAAAGATTATTTATTTTTCGATGGACTATCCCTTTAAAGAGCCAGATGTGATGCAGAGGCCAGAGGCATAGAACTAAAACATACAACATTAACTTTGTGAAAGGCCACTTTTTGTGTTGTCTATTCCACACCCCTGTCTGTAACAATAATTCATCTTTTAATTGTTAATTTGGTGAATTTAGAGGTTTTTTTCTCAGCAAATACTGATATATAATTATTTGCAAAATAATTAGATTAATTCATGAGCAAAGCATGTAATTATTTAGATTAAAAAAAAATAATTAACTGACAGACCTAATTGTTACTCTATATATCATTATAATACCACTGGATCCACTCGATAATAAGAGCATCACTACACATGATTGACAGTTATTATTTTTATTTTTTTTAGATTTATTATATTTAATTTTAAAAAGCAATCATTCCCACCACAACATGAATTATCAAATCTGAGGAAGCTGTGTAATATATTGGCTGAATGCAAATAATATCAGTGATGATCATTTAAATATGGCAAACTTTTGAAGCCAGAAATTTACCTGATGAAAGTTAACACTGAAGCTGAAATGTGTGTGTGATTGATGCATGAAAACAAATCTCATTGGTTCTCACACATCAATAGCACTTTTGAGCTTCTGTTTATCATATTTAATGTGCATAAGATAAAATAAAAATGCAAAAATGTAATGAGTACTTTTCAAGTTGAAATAAAATTGTAAGGAGTAAAAAGTTTTTTTTTCTTCAGAAATGCAATCAAGTAAAAGTACAAGTTGTGAGTTTAAATTGTACTTGAATAAGGTACAGATACCCCAAAATAATACTTAAGTACAGTAATCAAGTAAAATTACTCAATTATTTTACACCCCTGCATGTATGACTATATTGAATTTGTTTGTCTCCTTCGTGAAACACTGCTATTTCCTAGATAGCTGCAGTTAAACCATGTACAGGAGCATTGCATTGCCATGTGGCAATTTGATTTATTCTGAATTCTCCTGAAATCATTATGACTAGTAGATCATGTGGAGGCTGATGTTACCTCAAATCTGTGTCCAGGATAGAACAAACTGAAGGCTCCTGGATAAATGGATCAGTAGACTTTTGAATTCTGTCTATCGTCGACTTAGCAAGATGTATTGAAGTGACCTAACAAACTACACTTTTTGTTCTGAGCAAGCAGTAGGCGGCGGACTTAAAGGTATAGGTTAACCTTGCACCCTCTGACTAAGTTCGGACTGGTGAGTTTGAGATCGTGAGATCCACGTATGGCCAACATAAGACTCAAATGCGACATCAGGTCCCTGATGAACATATAATTGAAAGTATGGGACCTCCAGAATAATCAAATATCTAAATTAATATACAACCAATTTTTGTGATCAGCTGTTAATTAGAAATACAGTCTAAAATTAATGACCACTTAAAAAATTGGAGTCAGATTAAACACGGAGCTAGACTAAAATTGAAAATAAATCCTGATAAATTAAGTGAACTTTGCAAAAGTGCAAGTAAAAGACCTACACTCATTATACCTTCGTCCATGCTGTTGGATTACGTCGCTGGGCGACTGGGTGGACCTTACATGTTCCTATAGCGAGTACCTCTGAATAAAGCAGCTGTTTTATTTAAAAGTGATTACAGTGCACCCTAGAGGCTGGCGTGGAACCAAAAGCAGCCATTTAGCCTTGATTGCAGCTGCCTTACACCATAAGTTGAGGCGAGCTCTCTGTGATGTGGATGAGTGTTGGTTTGCAGTAGTAACACTGCCATTTAGAGTCTATATTTTTTCCATTACCAGATTTTCATCAAATTGGTGCATGTGTGTGTGTCGCCATTGGGGTCCTGTTGATTCATCAAGTGCCCAGGAGTAGTCTAGGTGTACAGTGAGATGGAGTCTGCTACAGCAGAGATGTGTCCCTATAATAGCAACACAGTGGTGTGGCAAGAACCGTTACTGTGCAATTGAATAAATAGAACAACATTAGAGCCAGAATCAAAATCCAATGGAAAACAGATCTTTCTTCAATTCACCAAAACATAGGTGACTTCTTTGCTACATAGTAAAATGGTAGAACAACCACTACCAAACAGAACGCAGACATAGTGGTAATTTTAACAGGGCAAATGGTAAAACACTGAAAAATGCAGTGAGTGATGAAATTATGTACCTTTTTACCATACAAAATTAGCAACAAATCAAGTGTTTTTGAAATATACTGCAGTTTCCTTCAAATTGGAAGTGGAAAATACTTTTGCGCCAGATTTACTTACAGTTTGCGGCAGTAAAAAACTACTGTCAGGATTTACTAAAAACATTTTTGTGGCTGACCCTGTTGCTATGCATTTGTAGGAGTCTCCCTTTCAGATGCACAATTTATGGGAGGAGACAGAGTATTTAAATGAATCACACAACATGATTTACTAAGTTTGTCTTAACCCTCTTTGCGCATAACATGGCTGTCATTGTTGCTGCCAGGAGGAGGCACCGCTGAGAACAGAGAGCACATGGAGGAAGGGAGAGATTTTTTTTCAGAGGAAAAATTCATTGCTAGAGGAAGATATTATCCAAACATATTGTTTGCGACTTTATGCTAATTTGCGCTGCTCTTGGTAGATTGCGTTGATCATTATGGAAATGAGATGAAAATAAATTCAGTGTTCTTTAATTTGCGCTTTGGCAGTAGATCACCTGTAGAATTTTCCACTACCATCTGCCTTCTCGTGCTAATTCGCCTTGCTTGTTTAGTAAATCTAGTAAACAAACATTAAGAATTACATTTGAGATGACTGTACCCTTTCTAAAAATCATACACTACATGGCAGCGTACAATTAAGTGTACAGTTCAAAGGCCATCATTTTGGACAATCCTAAAGTTTAAAATAATAATAACCACACTGTAAAAAAATGATTGTGATTTTAACGGTAAAAGACTGCAAAGTCTACAGTAAAAACCGATTAATTGGTTAACGGTAAGTTCCCCTACTATAGCCTATGGTGAAAAACTGTAATGTACATTTCATGTAATTTTAAACACAGTTTTAGGAAGTGAAAAAGAACGTATAATATACAGTGGAAAAAAAAAAGATGTTTTTTTTTTGTTGTTGAGATAACTGTTTCTTCTTAGTTCTTTCTTATCAGTTATGTTCATTAGGGTTGTATGTTACATCTAATGCTGTTAAATCAATGTTTATTTGCATTACGTTAGTGTCATGTGTTACCATGATGGTGTTTATTATTTGTGTGAATGACACAGCGCACCTAAATATATTAGTATTTTCCCTCTCAGCTTGTGGAAAAGCTGTTTGTGATGAGCTTTGTTTCATCATGTGACTTTCTCATCACCACCTGCTTTTGGTGGTTAGCGGTGTATTACAAAGGTACTAAACAGATTTCAGTATCAATAGGTTATTATATCAACATTATTACAGTTCATGAGATACGGTTTTTAAGTGTAAATGTAAGTTAAATCCATAAAACCTAAAATGTTGCTGCCAATTTTTTACCGCAAACTTTACAGAATTTTTTTACAGTGCAGTTTCTGGAACTGTTGGATCATTTTTTATTTCTTTCTTTCTTTTTTTTTTTTTTTTGATGACTTGTTGGCCAAGTATACTCAGAATTTGTCCTCAATTTGACCTCACACACCCGAAGTAGTGGGCAACCATTTTTGCTGCTGCGCCAGGAAACAATTGGCACCTCAGTTTTGTCAACTGAAGATGGAAGAGAGCGCTGTTCATTCAGTCATTATATGCATGTGTATTTGCATTTGCCCATTCTCTGTAGATCCCACCTTCTCAGACACCATGATTGGTTCCGATTATTGGTTGATTATGTACAGTGCAGGCACGCTACTGGTCAAGCTACTTTTCAGTCGGCGCTGATAGCCCTGTGGGCAGCGCTCTGACATATAGCGCCATTGTGCTTCAGGCATCCTGAGTTTGAGTCCCGGCTTGTGGACCTTTCCTGATCCTGTCCCTTTCTCTCTCCCACTTCGCTTCCTTTCAACTAACTGTCCTATCATAATAAAGGCAAAAACGCCAAAACTACATCTTTAAAAAAAAAAAAAAACTACTTTTCAGTCATTACCTTCAGCAAGTATGAAACAGCAGGAAAACAAAGCCAAAACCTGGACATTTTAGACCATTTAGAAATCCCAGGCTATCAAAAGGTACAAGAAACTAACAATGAAGATGTGCGATGTAGAAGTGTAAAAAAATAAAAATGACTGCAATAATAAACAAAAGTGTGCAATATGTCATACAGTAGGTACTACTAACAGATGACACACTGAACAGGGTTGCAGGTACGAAGGGAATGATGTTCAGCGCGTGTGAGTGGGATGAGTTCTCAGACAGAGATGACAGCAGCGTCCTTGTTCATGATAGATGTGGCCTGGGGGAAGAAACTGAGCAGGTGGTGATTGGCTTTGGTTTTTAATGCCCTCAATTTAAGTTTCTGTTTAGAGGGAAGATGCCAGGACAAAAGTGGCTGAGGTGCCAAGATATTTATCATCTATTTCCTATAGATCTGTATAGTGTACATCTTTGAGGGCAAGTAGCAGCATGTCAAAACAGCAAGGCACAGCGAAGGAAATAAATAAGTGTTTCAGTTATGGGGAATTACTAATGGTCTGTTGGTCAGTCAGCACACCGATTGTACCCATTGTACAACAGTGAATTTGTTTGAATGTTCGGTCTCTGTGTGAAGTTCTCCTTGTCTGCAATTTGTTTCTCATATAGCTGTAAATAGGCCTATAGACAGGAAGAGAGGAGGGTGTGATGTGTTGTTTGTAAAAGGTGAGATGCTGTAAAAGTGTGTGTGTGTGTGTTTGTGTGTTATCCAAGGATTTAAATTATAGTTGTTTGTGATAGCTTTCCATACAGAAGAAGCTTACAGAGTGCATACTTATTTTTTTCCTTATGCCTTATGATGATGATATTTATATTTCCCAAAAGCATTGTTAGCTATGGTCACAAGTTCCATTGAACTCTATTGGTAATGATGGAACTTGCGACCATAGTTGCTTTTGGGAGATGCACCCCAGAACAGTACAGGATGCAATGAGGATAATCACACTTTCATCAATTTGAAACTGAAAACAAATGCATTTGTCATGGAAGTTAGCCTACAGGCTAACAGTACACCAGCTAACAAAAATATGTTCTAACATTTTGCTAACATTTCCATTAAGTTATTTCTGATTGTTCTCTGAACATCCAAAACTTACAGTTTTTTAAATGTTTATTTTATGTATTTATTTATTTAACAATGTAAACTTTAAGAAAACATTCAATTTTATCAAATTTGCAAACATTATGGAAAAGTGACATTTGAATGTTCTCTGAACATTCTGAAACAAGTATTTAAAATATGTTACAGGAACATCTAACTAAAACATTTCCGGAAAAAAAAAATGTTCCATGAACAATGAATGAATGAATTTGCAAACACAGTTTTCTCGTTGTACTGTGGACTGTGAAAACAGAGGTATATTTAGTCATGTGACGCACATTGTGAAGACAGTTGCATTTTAGATTATACATGGAATGTTGATTTTGAGAGTTACCTGGACGCACCAGTGAGTGGTGGAATATTTTGATAATAAAATGATTGTGCCAGAAGAATAGTGTGAGAACTTTATTATATCTGGTCTCCGTATCACCTTGGTGAGCATTTATGTTTTACGCTCGCACAGCAGGGTGATCTAAGTGTTTTCAGATATGTCAGTGTGGACAAGCATCTTTGCAAAATGCTAGTGTGAACCGCTTTCAAATATATCAGCATAAATGTGGATTTAATGTATTCCCGGAGGGGAGTTTCTTAAAGTGTTTAATAGGTGAGAGTGACATGATATCTGCCTCCATGTGATTTCTGAAGTGTCAAATCTCTGGATATCACTGTTTTTCCTGTGATGAGTTCGGTGGCCGAGAGAGCTCAACACGCTGAAGAAAACACATGCAAATACACCAGCAAATTAAGAAAACATCTTCATCAGTTTGACAACACGTGCTTCAAATCCTCACAACGCAAATGAATAAAGAAATGTGCTGCAAATACTCGCAATGCAACCAAAATACAGAAGCGAGCTGCAAATCCTCACAACGAAAGCAAACACAGAAACGTGCTGTAAATAGCACAGACTACAACAGAAATGTTTCAAGGGACCCCAACAAGTGATGAATCTTGCAGTGACATTCTTATTGTTCAATGTCTACTCGTCAGTAGTGTTGTTGATGACCTGAATTAGCTTCATTTTCTTCATTTGCTGGTGTCTTTTTTATTTGCATGTGTTTTCTTCAGTTGCAGCGCGTTGAGCTCTCTTGGCCACTGTAGGATGAGCATCAAAGTTCACTCTCAGAAAAAAAGGTACAAAAGCTGTCACTGGGGGCGGTACCTTTTCAAAAGGCACACCTTTGTACCTAAAGAGTCCATACTGGTACCATAAAGGTACATATTAGTACCTAAAAGGTACAAAAGTGTACCTTTTGAAAATATACCGCCCCCAGTGACAGCTTTTGTACCTTTTTTTCTGAGAGTGTGGCTTCAGTCACTTCCTTTGAAGAGTAGACACAAGTGATTACTATGGGGTTTGAACTCTTTTTGTACTCTTTGATACTTCTGATTAATTATGGTTAACAGGTGTTACAGACTCCCCTCAGTCTCATGAATGCGGCTTTGGTGTTTAATGCCCTCAATTTAAGTTTCTGTTTAGAGGGAAGATGCCAGGACAAAAGTGGCTGAGGTGCCAAGATATTTATCATCTATTTCCTATAGATCTGTATAGTGTACATCTTTGAGGGCAAGTAGCAGCATGTCAAAACAGCAAGGCACAGCGAAGGAAATAAATAAGTGTTTCAGTTATGGGGAATTACTAATGGTCTGTTGGTCAGTCAGCACACCGATTGTACCCATTGTACAACAGTGAATTTGTTTGAATGTTCGGTTTCTGTGTGAAGTTCTCCTTGTCTGCAATTTGTTTCTCATATAGCTGTAAATAGGCCTATAGACAGGAAGAGAGGAGGGTGTGATGTGTTGTTTGTAAAAGGTGAGATGCTGTAAAAGTGTGTGTGTGTGTGTTTGTGTGTTATCCAAGGATTTAAATTATAGTTGTTTGTGATAGCTTTCCATACAGAAGAAGCTTACAGAGTGCATACTTATTTTTTTCCTTATGCCTTATGATGATGATATTTATATTTCCCAAAAGCATTGTTAGCTATGGTCACAAGTTCCATTGAACTCTATTGGTAATGATGGAACTTGCGACCATAGTTGCTTTTGGGAGATGCACCCCAGAACAGTACAGGATGCAATGAGGATAATCACACTTTCATCAATTTGAAACTGAAAACAATGCATTTGTCATGGAAGTTAGCCTACAGGCTAACAGTACACCAGCTAACAAAAATATGTTCTAACATTTTGCTAACATTTCCATTAAGTTATTTCTGATTGTTCTCTGAACATCCAAAACTTACAGTTTTTTAAATGTTTATTTTATGTATTTATTTATTTAACAATGTAAACTTTAAGAAAACATTCAATTTTATCAAATTTGCAAACATTATGGAAAAGTGACATTTGAATGTTCTCTGAACATTCTGAAACAAGTATTTAAAATATGTTACAGGAACATCTAACTAAAACATTTCCGGAAAAAAAAAATGTTCCATGAACAATGAATGAATGAATTTGCAAACACAGTTTTCTCGTTGTACTGTGGACTGTGAAAACAGAGGTATATTTAGTCATGTGACGCACATTGTGAAGACAGTTGCATTTTAGATTATACATGGAATGTTGATTTTGAGAGTTACCTGGACGCACCAGTGAGTGGTGGAATATTTTGATAATAAAATGATTGTGCCAGAAGAATAGTGTGAGAACTTTATTATATCTGGTCTCCGTATCACCTTGGTGAGCATTTATGTTTTACGCTCGCACAGCAGGGTGATCTAAGTGTTTTCAGATATGTCAGTGTGGACAAGCATCTTCGCAAAATGCTAGTGTGAACCGCTTTCAAATATATCAGCATAAATGTGGATTTAATGTATTCCCGGAGGGGAGTTTCTTAAAGTGTTTAATAGGTGAGAGTGACATGATATCTGCCTCCATGTGATTTCTGAAGTGTCAAATCTCTGGATATCACTGTTTTTCCTGTGATGAGTTCGGTGGCCGAGAGAGCTCAACACGCTGAAGAAAACACATGCAAATACACCAGCAAATTAAGAAAACATCTTCATCAGTTTGACAACACGTGCTTCAAATCCTCACAACGCAAATGAATAAAGAAATGTGCTGCAAATACTCGCAATGCAACCAAAATACAGAAGCGAGCTGCAAATCCTCACAACGAAAGCAAACACAGAAACGTGCTGTAAATAGCACAGACTACAACAGAAATGTTTCAAGGGACCCCAACAAGTGATGAATCTTGCAGTGACATTCTTATTGTTCAATGTCTACTCGTCAGTAGTGTTGTTGATGACCTGAATTAGCTTCATTTTCTTCATTTGCTGGTGTCTTTTTTATTTGCATGTGTTTTCTTCAGTTGCAGCGCGTTGAGCTCTCTTGGCCACTGTAGGATGAGCATCAAAGTTCACTCTCAGAAAAAAAGGTACAAAAGCTGTCACTGGGGGCGGTACCTTTTCAAAAGGCACACCTTTGTACCTAAAGAGTCCATACTGGTACCATAAAGGTACATATTAGTACCTAAAAGGTACAAAAGTGTACCTTTTGAAAATATACCGCCCCCAGTGACAGCTTTTGTACCTTTTTTTCTGAGAGTGTGGCTTCAGTCACTTCCTTTGAAGAGTAGACACAAGTGATTACTATGGGGTTTGAACTCTTTTTGTACTCTTTGATACTTCTGATTAATTATGGTTAACAGGTGTTACAGACTCCCCTCAGTCTCATGAATGCGTCATTTGTGTTGCCCAGTGCTTCACTGACGTCAATACAGAGGACTCACAATGACACCACATATTGTGATGCTTATTCTCAGAGCACTCGCAGATAAACAGCGTTTAACAAATAGCAAGTAATCAAACATCATAACTGTGAAAGTAAAAGAAATGACATTTTCTTACTAAAGTAAGTACACTGATACACAAATATGCAACACTATAACCGAGAGTCCTAGATATTATGTTAACAGGTGTATGCATACGCTTCATGCCTGTGCCCACCTTTTGTTTTCGAGGGTTTTTTATGCTAATTCTAAGTTCTACAATTTATCACAGAAATTTTCATTACAGATTTGAATAATACTTCTCATTTGACTTGTTGAGGAGAGGAATGCCATCATTTTAAAGAGATCAAAAATGATTTTCACCTGGCAGAAGATTGAAGAAAAAAAACAAAAAACATTGTGGTGGATTTGTGGTTTTACCAACCATAACCATCCAAATTCACTTTCACGTGTCCACTCACAGCAGCAAGAGAACTGTGAGGCAAAGATTACATATTACAACATATTTAGAGTGGTAGACAAAACGGATGATGCAGCAATCAAAGGTGACTGGTCATGGCATACTGGAGACAATCAGCAGATGAGAAATGTTGAGGCAAGCGGATGTGAGGCAGACACCGTGCTGTGTTGCTGAATAAATGATGAACTGTGGGCGGTACTATTGGCCCGGCCTGCTGAGCTGTCAACTCTGCGTGCCACTATACGTGACTTGTTTCAAATAACTAGACTTTCTGTCCTCTCTATGAGACAGGAACACTTAGAGTTCCTATTAAGCCTTCTTCTCTGAAAACCTGTTTTCTTTTCTAATTAATTATTATGCATCAGGGGTTTTCTCTCTTGTTAATTAATTTACGCTTGTCGTGCATAGAGAAAATAATGACATCTACTTGAGGCAATAAAATGGGCTACAGGCATCGGGGAGTATTGTGATGCAGTGTTCTGAGTTTAAGAATTGGCTCCCTTTAGTCATGTTTTTAATTGAATTTGAAATAAACTGACCCAGAGAAGGAATATAAATGTGCTTGCTTTACAAAAAGCAACTCCTACGAATCCCAAAGACAAAACGATTGTCTGTACTGTCTTGTGCAGTATACAATTTCCCATGTGAGTTTGAGTGTGAATTGATCTTTTGCGGATATGTGCATGCATGATAGTGTTGATGCAGAGGCAGTGGCCTTTCTTCCTTCAGAAGGTGCCGTCAGCACTGCGATCTGTGCTGTCTGCTGACATTTTCACAGGATGCTCTCATGCCCTGTATTCAGGCCTCATCAGCATCTGCATCTGACACCCAGACCTGCACTGCTTCCCTTTCACCCTCCAGCTCCACCATCATCCTCCCTGATCCTCTACCTCTCTTCTCAGAAACAGTGACAGTCATGCACTGCTATGTCAACTGAATTCTCCCACACAGACTGATTGAAAACACAGCCTCCCGATGTGCAAGCATAAACAATACAATAAACGTAAACAAAAATGACTAATATCTGCATTTCTCATAACATCATGACAGAAGAAACACATATTACAAATCACAAAGACGGAGAGGAGTCTGAGATCAGTGTAAATTCAAATTTTATTTTGCATACATCAGTAGAGTATACATGATATAAGGACATGTTTTATTGTGCTTGTTTTTTGGAGCTGAACTGATGTTGTCATTGTGATTAAAAACTATTGTTGTATGGAAAACAGCATATTAGTTTAGACATTTTCGTGAGAACTATTTGTAAGGGTAAACAACTCCAGTACAGCACAAATCCTCCCACTCTATGGCAGTGTAACGTCTCTCTGCAGGTGTCAGCTGGAATTCTTGTGAAAGGGCAGCACCCAAGCTGGCCGCTAATGCATCTATCATCAGCACAAACACAAGGCTGAAGTCTAGCGCTTGCATTACTGGCTCAGAGAAGTGCCATGAACACTTTCTATGAGTGGACAATGTATTGGCGAAATTAGAAAACAGTAATACTATCCTGGCATTTCAAGGAAAACAGCCTTGAATTGGAATATGGCATTGCTACATGCATTGGAATGTGGCAGCTGCACCATGCAGGCCAAATGTCTGAACTGGGTAGTTTCTGTGGGCTCCTGGTGTACTAAAGGTTGATTTCCTGTACTGTAGGTGCAACTGCCAATATCATGTAGTGTGAAAATGAAAAATACCATAGGCATTCCATAAACGTATCCCCCCTGGTCATGTGATGTCTGTTTACAGTCCTGTCTGTATAGTAATTACAATAACTGGGTAATAACAAGGTACCAACCATCAACCTAACTTTAACCCATGTTAACCTTAACCCTCAACCCATGTAGTTACCTTATATGACTCACTGCTTTCTTTAGAAAGTACACTGCAAGTGCATGTACTGTAAAATAAAGTAAAACTTAGGTTGCTGTTCGTCTTTGGTACCATAATGAAAAGGCTAGACCAGGGGTACCAAAATTAGCTCCAGTAGGGTCACAGTCTTGCATAGTTCAGTTCACCCTGCTCTAAAACACAACATGTTTTCAAGTAATCTTAAAGAACTTGAATAGCTAGATCAGGTGTGTTTAATTAGAGTTGAAGCCCTCCAGGAGCTGAGTTTGGCACCCTTGGGCAAGACCAGGGCTGGGCTACTCTAGGCCTCGAGTTCCACTGTCCTGGAGAGTTTATCTCCCATTCGGATCAAACGCACCTGAAACGTTGGCTGTCGAGGGCCACCCCTGGGCTAGACCATACATTTCTTTAGTGTTCTGTAATCCTCAGGCAGCATATTCTTTTGTTCTCCTCAACAGCCTTTGGTGATTCTGTGGGGCAACTTATGCACAGTGGATACAAAAGGCTTAAAGGGGTCCTATTATGCTCGTTTACAATGTCTTGATGTTGTTTTGGGGGTGTACTAGAACAGGCTCTCATACTAGGTTGTTCGAAAAACACATTGTTTTTCACATATTTTACATTATTACAACACCTCTCTCCCCAGTCTGGCATGAACGGCTCAAATAGTTCCTGTATCAAATGAAGGCCCGCCTTCTGAAATACGAAATGTGTTGTGATTGGTTAGCTGGGCCAGTGCGTGTTGCGATTGGTTAGCTGGGCCAGTTTGTGCTGTGATTGGTTAGCTGGACCAGTGTGTGTTGTGATTGGTTAGCTGGGCTAGTGTGTGCTGTGATTGGTTTGCTGGGCCAGTGTGTGTTGTGATTGGTTAGCTGGGCCAGTTTGTGCTGTGATTGGTTAGCTGGGCCAGTGTGTGTTGTGGTTGGTAAGCTGAGCCAGTGTGTGCTGTGATTGGTTAGCTGGACCAGTGTGTGTTGTGTTGCCTTCTCTAGTGCAGCTCAACCAGGTCTCGTCCCATTCGTCGATATTTGTGATATCACAAATCCCGGAAAATATGCGTTGTAGTCCAAACGAGTCGTTCGTTGTAGTTTTTGAAAAATTATTTCTGTTATATAAAATATCTCCTTTTGAAGTGAACTTTGAGCTTTGAAACTTTGCAGAACTTTTTTTATGCTCAAACTGCAACATTGCAGACTAACTAAAGTTGAAAAAGTGAAAAAGCATAATAGGACCCCTTTAATAATGTTGTACTAAATTTGCTGATTAATTCCCTAAAATCTGCTTTCTGAGTTGTGGGGAGTAATCCATCTCGAACAGAATCTCTGCAGCAAAAAAATGTTTACATGAGATAAATAGTCATTTGAATCTGGGCAAAAACTTCCAAATGTTGACACTGACACCTGAAGAGCTTGATTAGCTGGTTAGAGTTGGAGATAAACTCTGCAGGAAGGTGACCCTCCAAGAGCAGGATTGGACAACCTTGGAGTATGGAACATTCGTAACTGATTGGGACACTGACTCGCTGACTCTGATGTGAAAAGCATCCAATCGGTCAGTTTTTTAAATCAGTGATCAAGGGACTACCATTGGTGCTGCTGCCTGGTACTACAGTAAGTTCCCTCTCGTTGCGGCACTCCAATTCCACCTCCTCTCAGCCTGCATAATAGGCCTAATAACTTCTAGTGACCATCCATGGGTATTTTAAATCTGTATTGTTTTGCTGTGGGTGATCCCATATTTCAAAAAATATATTTTTTGTTGCCAAAATATATTTGAAATATATGTTAAATATATGTTGCAAACATTGAAGCTCAATGAAATATATTTTTGAAATAGGAAATATATTTAGTTTCAGCCTTCATATATCAAAATATATTTCTAAATTTAATTCTGGGGCAAGAAAATGCATTTTCTTGGACTGAAATATAGAGGTCAAAATATATATTTTTAATGCTTTTAAAAATATATTTGTAAAAATATATTTAACAAACACTGTTATTTTACAGGTACTTGGTGAATTAGTATCATTAAACACCTTCACTAACTAACTAAACTAAATAAATAGTCATGTGACTTGCAGCAACAGAACATTAAACAGTAACAGATCTCTCAATATCTCAGCATCTTCATTACTAACCAGTTTGACTTAATTTCATACAAAAGTTCTTGTTGAGAATTAACAGAGGTTTAGATGTTGATGTTTTAGTGAAAATAGTCAAGTTTGATGTCACCGTGATAGAGATCAGTGTTTGCTTTAGTTGGGCTCTTGACCCTTCATTTCTTGAGCATTAGTTTTTCTCTAGCTGGTTTAACTTTTTGTTTCTAAAAGCATGTTTGTTAATGCAACAGATGTGGTAAAAAATCTGATCAGGCTATGTAGGCAAATTATAAGTCATTAAGAATAAATTGTAAAGAGCCTAGCCTTCGTTAACTGCTCATTTTAAATTATTTACTGCAGATTTGTGATATTATGTATTGTGCCAACAAGATTAGCATAGCATTGAGCTATGCATTTAGATGCACAGAGACGTCAAGAATAAGCATGAATCTCAACACTGGTGACAATCAACAAAAAGCTTTTTTTTGTGTGAATCTAGTAGGTTGTTTTGTGAAGTTCAGAGTTGATCTGTTTATCAGAATATGTTGCCACCATTGTTTAGCTTCATACGCTGATTCTTGATGTGTGTTCTATGTGTGTCTGAATGACCGTCAAAATATTTTCTGCATAATTGCAAAATCTTTCAAAACATCACAGCACTGCCGTGCAAAAATAATAACTAATACTAAATACTCTGAGATCAGACTCTCAGCCAGCCACTACATAATGACACCATCACCCAATTTAATTTTTAAAGTTAAAGCAGCAAAAGAATAAACTTATGTTAGAAAGTAAAGAGTCAAGAGCCCAACTAAAGCAAACACTGATCTCAATCATGGGAACATCAAACTTTATTTTCAATACAAATTTGATATCAAAACCTCTGTTAATTCTCAATGGACTCAATGCACAAGCGTAGCGACGAACTTCCGCTGTCGCCAGAAGTCGGGATATCAGTTTCCGGTTTACTTTCGCGTCGCCCAAAATGTCAGTATTTACTAGATGTCTTTGAGATCTGCCTAAAGTAAGCATCAGCGATGCCCATCGTATCGTTGATGCCATGGTCCCCTGCTTCAACACGCAAGCGGAACAGAGGATTCAAATACATATCGAGTTATCTGCACATCACAACTAGTTTAATCAAATGTGTTATGTCGGCAGCTAGCGGCTAAGCTAGTTAGCGTCATGTTCATTTTAGAAGCTTGTTTTTCCTCATTTTAAATGCAGACTGTTTGTTTTTTGTATGATAATTGTATTATCAGTTTATGCTTCTCCCCCTCTCAGTTTTTAATAAAGATCAGGGCACAGGTTTAGTCATTGTCAGGTCATTGTGCTACAGGTCCATGAGGAAAGCTGAGAAACCTCACAGTTCGAGTGTATGGTCAAGCTAGGATTGATAAGCCAACAATTATAAGCTTGTTACTTTAATAACCCGGCGTTTCTAATGTTCCCGGGGATTTTACTAAGGTAATTCATTTTTAATATAACTCTTAAATTAGTACTTAATGGAAAGAGTGGCTAAAATTGGCAGGTGAGTTTACCTTGCTGGTCCACATTAGGGTTAGTGTATGCATTCTTGTTCATGTTATAAGCTTGTTACTTATTATAACCCGATGTTCTTGGGGATTCAGCTGACGTCATTCATGTTTAATGTGAAACTCAAATCGCCTTTATCTAACCCTCATTTAAAGTTACTCTTCAAAAACACTAATAATTTAGTATCATGTTAAATATACTTCTTAGAAAATCTAAGAATATATATTATAATGTTGTGATGCTAAATACACTTACAGATATTTATAATTTTAATAACATTTATAAACGACAGGCCACCTGAGTGCACTTAAAAAGGAGCACAATTTCATGACTGTTTCTCAACAAACAAAATAAGTTTTAAAACGTGCACTTTATAATAATATTGAATTAACGTTTTAGGAGTAATTGTGAAATTACATATAAAGATGTACTTAAGTGGTTCAACAAAAGTGTACATTTTATTTTAATTGCAAATAAGCATTACATTTAGTTACACTTAAGTATATTAAATTATTTCCATAAGTACTTAAAAAAAGTATACTAAAGTGTACTTAAATGGACCTGTAGTGTTACACTTAAGTATATTATTTTAAGTTATTTCTATAAGTACTTAAAAAAAACTTATGCTAAAGTGTACTTAAATGGACCTGTAGCACAATGACCTGACAATGACTTCACCTGTGCCCTGATCTTTATTAGAAACTGAGAGGGGGAGAAGGTTAAAACAACTGATAATACAATTATCAAAAAAAAAAAAAACCCCGAACAGTCTGCGTTTAAAATTAAGAAAAACAAGCTTCTAACATGAACATGTCGCTAACTAGATTAGCCGCTAGCTGCCGGCAAAACACATTTGATTAAACTAGTTGTGATGTGCAGATAACTCGATATGTATTTGAATCCTCTGTTCCGCTTGCGTGTTGAAGCAGGGGACCATGGCATCAACGATACGATGGGCATCGCTGAAGCTTACTTTAGGCAGATCTCGAAGACATCTAGTAAATACTGACATTTTGGGTGACGCGAAAGTAAACCGGAAACTGATATCCCGACTTCTGGCGACAGCGGAAGTTCGTCGCTACGCTTGTGCACAGAGTCCATAAGAACTTTTGTATGAAAGAAATCAAGTTAATCTGGTTAAGTGAAGCTTAATGTTGTTTGTGGAGTTGTTTAATCATCCTCTGCTGAGATCTAGAGAGATCTGTAAGTGTTTAACATTGTTGGGATTTAAAGGGTTTCTGTTGAGATTTCTGGGTTAGCATTGTGCTGAACAGTATAGCCTGTGCTTCAGTCCCGGATGAACCAGAAAGCATTGATGTTATGCTGCATGTTTCTTTATTTAAAGGCAATAACTGTGTACTCTTTAATGCGGTGATATCTATATATACATCAGCTCACACATGTGTGTTATTGCGTTTTACAGTGAAGTAATTCAGGAAAAACATGTAAAATACCAGTATGTTTCCTTTAAAGTGTTTAATGAAAATGTTCGTACAAATTTTTGCACTTTGTTTAAATTAGGATATTTTACTTTAATTTAATTGCTTTTGTTGAAAATATATGTAACGCAAATGTATTTAGAAATGTATTTTCCAAATATATTTTTTGGCCATTTTTTGCATATTTTGAAATATATTTAAAAATATATTTAAAAATATATTTGAAAATATATTGTTTTGCTGTGGGTGATGAACAGATATTAGATTCACCCTCTAAGCTACTATCAAGGTCCAGACGATGTTCAGTCCTGGAGAACTGCAAACCCTACACCAGCGATGGGCAACCATAGCCATCTTGATCCACTTTCCTGCACAGATTAGCTCCAACTCTGATCAAACTCACATGTCTGTAGCTTTCTAGTAATCCTGAAGACCTTAATTAGCTTTGCTGTGTTTGGGCTAAACTCTACAGGAAAATTAATATTGAGGGCCAGAGTTACCCACCCTTGCCCTAGGCCCTAAAACACACTAATAAGTCAAATAAGTCATTGACATCTGTAATCAAACCAACTGAATGGAAATTAACTTTTTTCAGCCTGAAATGGGCGGGGCATCCTGTACATTGTGCTTCTCCATTTAGGTCAACAACTTGCAATAACCAAGTCCTCTTCATTTTGACTGATTTCTCCATGAGGCACATAGACAGAGTAAGGGGTAATTGGTGGTATGGGTGCCAGTGAGGGTTTAGTGTGATGAGGATTTTCAATTGAGAATTGATGTGATAGCATGCAATGCAGACTCAGTCAACAAAGCTCCAGATTCCATTTGGAAGCAACGGGAGGAACTACACATTATTTAAAGTGATAATATGTAGAATTCAGAAAACCTTATTATTAGTGACACCAGTGGCTGTTAAGTGAACTGCAGCCAACAATTTACTGCTCACTCGTGCATACGTACCGTACAAGAGACTGAACGTGATTTAAAGCCCTGATATACTCATGGCGAAGTCCTTTCTAATTCTTTGCTTAGAAGTAAAAAGAAGTTGGATATAGCTTCGCAGCAATATACTGTTAACAAACATCCTGACACATTCATGCTGCTGAGAGCAGCTTTTTAGATGAATATGTAAATATGTGCTGCGCACTTTCCTTTCAATAACACAATAAACACACCAAAAATGACAGCGGTGAGAAAACAGCAGATAAGAAAGCATCTGATCATAACGATATGGATATACACCAGCTCTGCAATTCACTGGCATCATGTTGATAGATGAGGTCAAAATTACACTGTTATGATTATAGATTACAGTTTGATTTTAAAGTATGTTTGAGATATATAGATCTGGCTATGTGAGATTACAGTTTGAATTAATTCCTTTTCTTTGCATGACACATTTAACAGTACAGAATAGCTCTTTTGGAACTATTATGAACACTGTAAGCATTCATTTAATGTGAGATGCTCTCAGGAGTGAGCATAAACGTCACATCCTTTTAATTGTCCCGGCAAAAACATCCTGAGTCCTTAACGCAAAAAAAAGTCTACATGCTTACATAGACAACCTAGGAATTCGGGGATGGTCTTATTTTTCATGGGTCTTGAGTTTCATTACAAGCTGTTCACACTTTGGCAATAAAAAAAAAGCAATCAATACACGAAAAGTCTTACATATAGTGCCTTTAAATAGAAATGTATCACTGTAGTATGTGTTGTATTGCCCAGGTTTATATTTTTTTAAATCCAGTACACTAATCAACACTGCTGAGCTTCACGTACAGCTGGGAGACAGTAAATTTTTTGCATCTTATGCAAAGGGTGGTATTTCATTGAGCATAGCGTCCCATCACTATACTGTATAGTCAGGACCCACACAGACTACAGGATGAGCGCCCTGACCACATCAAAATCTCTTCCAGCAGCAGCATTAGTTTTCCTCAGGAGATCTCCCATCCAGGACTAATGCTGCATAGCTTCAGTTGAAAACTGTGAGGTGAACTGCTCCTTTCGATGTTTCAATATCATATTTACAAGATTGACCATTTTACTAAGAGACACAGGAAGATAACATGAGGAGACTTGTTCTGTTATTTTTGACCTTTGTTTGGCATGCATTGCACAGGATATGTATTGATTGGCATAGGAAAGGAGAGAGGAAAAATCAATAGCTATTACATAAATGCACAACAAGCAGAATCTGCCCTGATCTACAGTCTAAAGAATCTTCTCATGAGCTCTTGGATGTCATCCACAGACAGGTGTGGTCAGGGCCTGTGATCGTAACCCAAACATGTAGAGAAAAGAGAGGTGTTACCCTCCATCTATTGTGCTTTGAATTAAACGACAGGTTTAAATGGAGACTATGTTTGTGCTGTTGTCTTATTCCAACGCATGCAGCTGTATCGGTAAAAATAAAATACCTAAAGCAGATTTCTAGATGTATATTCTGTATGTATATATATGTGTGTGTGTGTGTGTGTGTGTGTGTGTGTGTGTAGTAATCGGTGAGCAGTGTGTGTGTAGTAATCGGTGAGCAGTAAGCCATGGATTTCAACAAGACAGACCCAAGGTTGAAGGGGGCAAGTTAGTTAGGAAGAATGATAAATGAGAGGTTAATGACTCAAGGACGCCAGGGGAGGGTGTCTGGTTTTTATCCTCTAGGTCAGTGAATCTCAACCTTTTGGCGTACCGGACCCCAGTCCAATTCAGAACCATCCTCAAGGACCCCCAGAACAAAATTGACTCATCTATGTATCATTTGTGTCTTTGTGAGGACCAAATGCAGTCAAGTATAATTCAAGTTAGTTGACTTGTCCAGTATTTGGCCATATCATCAGCTATATTGGATTTTTCTTTCATGGGAAAATGTCATGTCAAAATATACAAAATTTATACAAAAATTCATACATTATACGGACCCCCTGGCCTTATGTCAAGGACCACTAGGGGTCCACGGACCCCTGGTTGAGAAACACTGCTCTAGGTCATATGGACAGTTCAACTGAAAAACGGCATTTAATCTTATGGCACATAAACCATAGCACAGCCATTTTGCTTGAGTAACAAAAAGAAATGTCCTTATGTATAAAAGATTAATATCTGAGAGAGATTCTTGTCCTGTATTTTAAAGTTAGAGGACAATAATGTGTTTTATCTTCTGATGATATACTGTAGTCAGAATTTTTTATTTATTTTTGGTAGATAAAATTGATTTAAAATGGAGCACATTAAGCATGCTCCACATCGGCTTGTCCTAAAACTGTGGAAAATGTACACAGTATTGTTCCATCAGATATTCATATACAGCTCAGCACAGATAATGTAACAACTCAAATCAAGCCATTGCAGAGATGGTAAAGCCATGCTGTTAAATACAGCATCATTATTCCATAAGTATATATATATATATGAATACAGCTACAGTGGACACTTCCAAGAACTACAATTGTCAACACACTGATGAAAACACTGAAGAAGAACACACATAATAATAGATCAAGCTTAATTAAGTGTTCTACTTTTTTTCTGTATTTACCCCACAGTACTTCTGATTCAGAACACTTGTCATTATGAATCTGCAACTTGTCTTGTCAGTAGTTCTGATAATGCATGAACCACTGATCTATAATAGAGAACTGGATTGCCCATGACCTCATAGAAAGCGAAGCTACTGCGCCGCCATATTGGTATTCCCCATTATTCCCATATGTTCTATTGAATTAATAGGAAATTGTCTCATTTTAATGAGAAAAGATTACCTAACGAGTCAGCGTTTTTATATCTGAAGTCTCCCTGCACATTCTTACACTGCAAATGTCCTAAGCATGTACAATAAATAGTTATTTGTTAAATGTCGGGAATTTCCCAGCTTATTAAAAAGCTTAGTTCATTACAACAAACATCGGTGGAAGGACGAGACGTCTATTACATATCACATACACAGACAGTATTACAAATGTCAAAGAGCTCATTCTGAAATCTGAATTAAGATTTATGCTTTGTATGCGCATACACCTTAATTCGCTTTGTACAGTCACTGTTTATGTAATTGTGTTTTAATATTGTTTTTATTCGTACAGTGGGCTAATGTTTCAACAATGATTTCATTGACAGCTTACATTTTGAAGCAGTTAATTATTTAAACCTTGGTTAAATAAATAATCAATTCAACAACATTTTAAACTGCAATTCCAGTCAAACGCCATAGAATTTGCACAGACTTGAAGAAATTAAATACCTGAAATAGTTGCGAAGTCAGAAAATAAAATACATGCATCACAACATCATTCAGAGAAATAATGCTGACTGTGTATAAGGACTTAAAGACATGAAGCTTGATTTAACCTCTCCAAAAAGACCATAAACATTACAGATAACATCTGAAGTAACAATTCATTTACATACACATATCATAAAAACAAATCCTGTGCGACTGATGCACTGCAAATCGGGTGATTTTGGGTCAGGGTTTTGGCTGTCAGTCAATGATGCTCTCTGTTGGTAGGTAATAGTAATATGGCCGTTCAAACACTTCTGCTGGCTTCACTCCCTAATGGCTGTTTAGAACGCAATGAGCAATCCAGTCATTATATAGATCAGTGGCATGAACACATCTCAAACCAAGTGCAGTTTGTTTTCTGTAAAGCATTTCTAAACAACACAACACCCTTCTTTGATTTTCCATGGCCAGACTGAGTACTGAAGCAATGCTGGTTGTGACAAGGCCAATGTCACTGCTCTCTTCCCGAACACTATAATACTGTGCCGTGGTTCATAGGTGCCATCATTTGTGAGTTTCTGTGAGCAATGCCGAGACAAGGACAAGTGGGCGGGGGTCGCACTCATCTAGCACCAAAGGGAACACACTCATCCCAAAGCACACATAAAGCAAAATTACCCACAGGTACCAATAAACAACATACCAAAACCAACACACACTGACTGTGTTTGACGCTGGCTGCATTCACACACACTCAGTTCATGGTTTATGCACTGAAAAAAATTAACTTGTTTTCTCAAATTATGCTGACGGTTTGGTTCAAACCTTAAAGTTTGATTTGTATATTAATCAAAAATACTTATTGTCCTAAAGACAAATACATTCATACAAAGTAAAAAGATTATTCTTTTTATAAGGACAATATACTATCAATACAATAAATATATTTTCTTAATGTATGTCAATATAATTTTTTGACTTCTTTACCACCTCATTTCACCATAAACAAAAGCTAAATTAGCTATAATAAAGTAGAATTTTTACTTAAGATTAAACTAAAATAACATTTTATTACTTAATGTTTAATTTAGTTAACTTATTATAAATTAAGACAACTTCAAAATACCTTAATGTTTATTGTGATGTCAATTTTAAAATATGCATTATATTTTCTGTTATGCAAAAAAAAAAAAAAAATTAAACACAATAATTTCTGCAGTATGTGTTCACATCAACACTCTGTCAAGGGAAAATACTATTAAAAATAAATTGTTTCTTTTAACCTTTTCCATGGGGAGTGTTATTTGCTTTTAGACCAAATTAACAAAATTGTTTAAACCATAAACCTTGATTTCCCTTTAGACAATATAAAAATGCACTTTAAATAAATGACGGTCGTCTGACTTTTTTTTTTAGTGTGCATTAAATCACTGAGACCTCCTTCTAATGCTGTCTAATCGCTGAATAATAGGCCACTTGCGGGCATCCATGTGTGGCCAAAACCTGTAGCACAGAGCTGAAGCGCCGATCTGCAGGTTTACATGTGTTCTACTGACCGGACAGCTTCTCAGCACACTTCATAAATCACACAGGACGGTGAACGATTGGATTTACCTGCACATTTCCCAGGCCCATCCTGATCGATAGCAACAATTTCATCTTTCTCTTGCAACATTTAATTCATACTTCAGTTTTTTCCCCTGCTATTTCTGCCTTGTTTTTTGTAATATGGGTTTTTAATGGAATGCCAGGAGGCAGAGGAAGAAGGTTCTTCAGTAAGAAGGTCCTGGAATCAGTGGAAGGTCCTTCAAAGACGCAAAGATTCTAGTCACCCTTGTCCATGCAGTGTCACATGACTTCACTGCTGCTTCAGTGTTTTGGCAGATGTGCATGTGAGGTATGTCAGCAGATATCTTCCTTCCTTTAGGCTCTATTTCACTGCCTCACTGTCTGCATACCCTTATGAAAAAGGAGTGTGCTTCATTGTATTGAATGTGCACTTGTAGTATACTTCAAATCTAAAAAGAAGAGTAACCCCCTTTTTAATCATTTTTGTCTAATTGTAAATAACATGCAATTAAGCATCTGATACATTCAGTCCACACTTATTAATATTGTTAAAGTATATGATTGCCATAAGTCCTGTTTTTAAGAGTATGCTAAAGTGCACTTCTTTTTCACAGGGGTAGGCAGCAGTGACAGAGATTTGCTGTGACAAAGTGTCAAGACAAACAGCCTTCAGAATGGCAGAAAAATGCTGTCTATAGGTATCTGTGTTTGGAACAGAGCCTTAGTGAATCCTCATACTGTCCCACATACTATAGTAAAATCCTCTCCAACAGTTTACAGAATAAAAGAAGAAGAAAAGGTTTCTGTATGCGTGTGCCAGTGTGACGTATTTGAGCATGTTGGATACTGAAATCTGATGTGAAGATATAAGCTATATTGGGTTTATGAGGTTTTATTTTTATGTTACTGGAGATTTAAATTTAAAGGGATATTTCCTCCGAAAATAAAAATACTCATTGTTTACTCAGGTCTTGTCAAGTCACATTTGTTTATATATATATATATATATATATATATATATATATATATATACAAAAGTTCGTTCTGGTTCTCAAATCTGATTGGTTGAGAACCGTGAGATATTGTACTGGTATCGCTACAGGAACGCCCTTTCATGATACAAAATATATACAAAGATACAAACTTTTTAAGATTTTTTTTATTTCCCAAATTGAAAAATGTGTTGCTCGTTCAAAATTAAAGCATGAAAATTCCTAGGTACAAATTCATTCAAGAACATGCCAAAAGTCACCAAGATGAGCTCACGGTAGGTTTTAAAGTCAATCTTTATGTGCCACTGATAGTATTAATTGTTTATAGTAATCTTTTGCAATGTTCCCTCTATAATTTTATAACACTGTGAGGCTTTGGCCACTTTTTAGGTTAAAGTCGTTTTTCAATTGACAATTTTATTGTCAACATTTTTAATACATCACAACCAGAGTCATTACGTGATCACACGCTTGTTCTAGCCGGGTCTATGTTTTTTTTTTAATTATTCACTGAGCTAATCGTAGAGTACGTTAGTTAATATAATAAACATCTAGCTTCGCGGTCTCGCACAAAAGAGGGTTTTATTAGGCACTCCGTTGTTTCTTGTTTAATTACACACATGTTCCGTCGAACTGTTGTATAAACGCAATATCACTCTCGTACTCGAGCGATACCGGCTCTATATCATATATATATATTAGAGATGCACCAATGTATCGGCCCTGATCATCGGCTGTTTTCTATCAATCTGCCTATGGCTGATAGTGAAAAAAATTACTTTTATCGTCCGATACCAATTACTGGCCGATAAAAGTAATTTTTTCCACTATCAGCCATAGGCTGATTGATTAAAAAAAAACAACCAATGATCAGGGCCGATTATATCCTGTCAGTCAAAAGGAGGAGGCCAAAACCTGTCAGACTGAAACTCATACAGTGTGTGAAGAAAATCTATCTTGTTGAATCTAGGGCTGTCAAAATTAATGCGATAAAAATGCATTAACAGATTTTAAAAATTAGCAACATTATAGCAGGCTCTATCTGACCCAATGAATCACCTGTAGTTCAAGCCAGGGTTGGCAGATCTGCGTTTTTTCTCAAAATCAAACAATGCACCTCCCATCCAATAATCACAAAGAGCTTTGTGCTTTGTTACTTGAGATAAGAAACAAAGTCTCATTTTTCAAATTCTGTCCATACTTAAATATGGGTTGAGTTATTTATTTCATTTGTTAATAATTTTAATATATATATTATAAGTTGAAATGTTACCCGATCCCAGGGATGACCCATATATATATATATATATATATATGCACTACACTACATTGTATATATATATATATATATATATATATATACACAATTTTATACAATATACAATACAATATACAATACAAAACTGTTTCAAAGCAGTTTTACAGAAATAAACAGTAAAGTAACAGTGCAGCAAAACTCATCAATTATGAAATGACTTCAATTTCAGCTGTAAAGCAACTGCACAGAAGACTCAGCTCAGTTCATTGATGATTCATTTTAGTTCAGTAACAAAGTCAATGCTGCAAAGTTAATCAATTATGATACAAATTTAATTCAGCCACAACGCAGCTCTACAGAAGACAATAGCATGATTATTCAGCTCAATTTAGTTCAATGTTGATTCAATTCAATTCAATGCTGATTCAGTTTCAAAGGCAGCTCTACGAAAGACATCAGTGTAATCTTCCAGCTCAATTCATTCACTCACCTGCATGTTATTCATAAAACTGTATAATTTTTATTTTGTCATGGAACACAAAAGATGTGATTTACTGGAATCTTCAAGCTGCTGTTTACAAGCAAATAAATACATTCATAAAAAAAAAATAAAGAAAAATGGATAAAAGTCTGTGTGTGCTGTTTCCCTTAATCTTGTAAAGCCATGCAATGTTTGTGTGGGAAGAGGACTTAAATGAAAGTCATTATTCTCTGGAGTTCGGTGGCAACTGTCATTATGAGTAACTGGTCATGTCTAACACAGGGAAGATGTCTGTGGGTACTGGCAAGTGTTTATTTGATTTGCTCAAGAGCCAAACATTTTTCTGTGGCTCAAGATGAGTGGAATGATCAGTGACTAATTGCATAAAATGCTTAGACTAGTACTACAAGTTACTCATCTAATTGTGTTTTTGTTAAGAATGGTCATAACAGTTACACAAGTTCACTTCCAGTCCTGACTAATAATAGTAGTCATATTTAGCCTGCTGTCCTCGATGGACAGGCTCGTTTGCAAGACTCGGCTTGAGCTCCAGAATTGGAGAAAATATGGTATAAAATGCACATTGTAAATGTCTTCTTCTTAGCAAATTCTCTTCTAATGAGCTGATGAGCTGTGTTCGATGAGGGAGACACTGATAATATGCAGAAGTGCAGGGACTCCAGGAACGGGGTTGAGAACCACTGAAACAGACAAACAGTTCAATGAATTCCCCTGACCCAAAGTCTATTAAACTCTCTCATGCAGCTTAATCGGATTTGTAACAAGGACCTGATTAATGAGATTAGTAACAAAATAAAGTATTTTAGTCACAAATCGACTAATCTGTTTAAACAAATTACAGCAGTTTACGATGCATCAGCAGTATTAAGCCCCGTTCACACTGACAGCGATTAAACGACTGGAGGTGGTGGAGATCTGCAGATCTGGATCAGCAGCTGCACTTCCTCTGCTTCGTGTCACTTCTCAATTTGGTGCTTCGCCAGCAGCCTTTCTTGCTTGAAGTTGGTACTCTCATTGAAAATTCATGAAAAGTTTAAATGAAAAATGTAGGATATCAGACCGAATCAGACAATCTAAGATTTGGTCAAAACATGGTTGAAACATGAGGAGCCGAATTCCACAGAGGCCCAAGACAACAGGATGTTCATAAATCAGATCCTAGCACTAGCCAGTCTGAAGCAAGCCTAACCAACTCTTTCACAGAACAGCTTTCAACATTAACACAAAAGGAACACACTGATCATAACAACTCAGGAAGGAGATTGTCAATTTTAGGGCAAGTAATCAAGATTAAATGGTCAAAGAGATGACAACATGACCATGACGTGATAGTAACCACAATCACGAGCTCTTTGGATTGACTTTTCCCCCACCTCGACGACAGAGAACAGACCATCTAAATGACACTAAAAGGACTTGTGAGCAACTAATCATTTCTATGCATAACTCCATATCATGTATGTAACCCATACATCAGACTATCATGTTTTAATATACTTACAAGTTAATGTCTTAAACTGCCGATCTTGTTACTGTGCTAATAAATAGTGTTTACACTATACTTTGGATATTAATATTCATTGCAGAGTTGATGTTGTGTGTGTGTGACTTAATATTGTAATTTTGTAACAACATCCTGCCCAGGTTTAGCTTTATAGCTAACTCTGGCACAACACTGTTGTTGTGCTTTGTCCCTGTACAAATAAATTGAATAAATAAAATAAAAATAAAAATCATGCCATGCTATTCGACTCCCTGGGTTAAACATTAGAGAAGAATGCTTGCCTGCCTGTGTCTGTTCACAAAGTAAATTTATTAAGATACATGTAGACCACCTTGAAAGGTACAGAACTAAAATGAACAATCTGACCCAACAACTAGACGATACCAACGATGAGCTCTACATGGTCAGAAAAGAACTCAAAGATGCTTATGAGCTGAAACAAGAGCCAAGAAAGGAGAAGCATCTCTCAGTCTCACCACTGCTGAGCAGAGCAGAGTCCCACGTCCAAGAACTGGCATATGACGAAAGGCGCGAAGGGCCACAACCCAAAACCTCACCTGCCTTCGCCACACAACCCTTTCCTGCCAACGAAAGAATACCTCCCATCCAAGCAGACCTTGGAGCTGCACATGGGATGACCATCAAAGACCTCAACAAGCTGTCTAAAAACATCAGCAAGTTCAACCCAAACTCCGCAGAGGGTTAGATCTGACATGAACAAAACCTGACGATCATGTTGTCACATAATAAATGTCACTCATTTAAAGGGGTCATGAATCGAAAAATCTAATTTGCCTTGATTTTTTGAAATTTAAGAGGTCATTGTACTATAGAAACATTCTGTAAGTTTTAAAACTTTCTCGTTAGTCTAAAACAGCTTATATTGAAGCCAAGCTGCTAATATAACTCCTTTTAGAATGTGTCACATTATGACATCATAGTGCGACGAAAGCCCGCCTCTGCAGAAGAAGATCAACGCCTACTTCCACATCACTGCCCCTTAAAAAACTGAAGTATACTTTAGGCTTTAGCAGTGGAAAAAACAAAGTCTTTGATTTTCCTTCCCTCTGATCCTAGCATTAGGAAAGAGTGGATGAAGTTCCAGATCGCGTCAGTACATCACTTCATTTTACCGCGGATTCGTTTTTAAACAAAAACGACAGTTCGACTCAGGATTTTCAGAGAGATTGAAACTAAAAGACTTTGCTGTGCCGACAGTAATGTTGCAACACACAGCTGTGAGTACCAGTGTTTTTATCATGTGTCGCTATTGCTTTGTTACAGTAGTTTGATATGTACTGAGTATTTATGAGTTTTTAACCTAAAGCAGCATCCATCTATGTAGGCTGTTAAACAGACGTGCTGAATTTGACGTCGTTTACATGAAACAGTGTAATTTATCCTTTGTCAGCTAGTAACTGTAGGAACTCCAAGTACCTAAACTTTATTTGCCTAACCAATTAAATATAAAACGTGTAATATAAATGTTAAGAGCATAATGGCATAAAAAGCTCTCTGTAGCGTTTTTGGTTAAATCTAATAGCCTATAATGTAATAGGCTAACTACCTCACAAATACATAAAGAATAAATATAAAATTAGGTCATTAATTACCAGGCTGTAGTATCTTTGGCATTTGAGGTGCAGGTTCGTTGTTTTCTGATTCAGGATCAGACGCTGATTCAAACATGAGTGAATTTCAACATCAGAAGTTTTCAAAACGATTCCACACGTCACGTGTAATGACAGGGAGCTGAAACTTATTTTAATTTGCAAAACTGTTAGCCAATCATAGCAGTATACTTCCGTGTCTAGAATTCGCCACGCCCATCCAAACGGAGCATTCCGACGAGGAGGCTCAAAAACAGGATAGAAATTTAATTATGATGTTTTTTGATGCAAAAGTCTAGTTAACATTGTAAGTGAACCTCAGAGAACAGTATAAAATTATAAAAAAAAAGGTAGTTCATGACCTCTTTAACATTTGACTCTTAGGGGAAATTTTGGTAACAATACAATAAGGTCCCATTAGTTAATGTTAGTTAACGTATTACTATCATTAACTAAAGTTTATTGTTAGTTTTTGTAACTGATAATTGTTAGTTTATGTCAGTTCAGGTCCATTAAATAATATTAACAGACCCAACTTTTGATTTTAATTAGTATATGTTAAAATGAACATTCACATATTAATAAATGCTTTGGTATTTTAAATTGTTAGTTCATGTTAACTGTGTAACTATTGTTAAATATGTGTTGTAACAAATGGAACCTTATTGTAAAGTGTTACGGGAATTTATTTAGAACTAAGTAGAATCACTAAAATACTAACTAAAGGTTACAATTTATTTCAATAGTCAACTTTAGACATTCTACTAACTATAAGTAACTTTGCAAATACATGTCAACTAACTCTCATTAGAGTATTAGTAGACTGTTAGGGTTATGGTTAGTAGAAGAAGTCGACATGTGCTTGTAAAGTTAAGCAGGTGTTCTACCGATACTCTGATGACTGCTAGTTGACAAGTAGTTTCAAAGTGAGTACAATATCTACAGTGGACTATCCAAATAACTAAATACTAGATCCTCTTGTGATTCATTGCCCCACATTACTGTTTGGTGCACTATAGTTAGCCAAACACCAATGATCTTAAATACGTTTTTAAACAAAACACTTGTTTTACATGTGTGATAAACACTAATGTTATAAATAATAACATTATTTATGTTTTGCCAGCTTTAGTGATCCTAACACCTACTGCTACTGTAGTTGTGAGCAACTGTTAGGCCAAAAATGGCCATGAGAACCTAATTTTCAACCTCCTCTCCAACTTAGTTTTAGTAAATACATTATAAGCCACCATAAAGTTCACTAAAATCTGAGTCTTTATGAATCAAAGGGATGTATAGTAACAGCTGAGATTTGATATTGTCAATCTGACATTATCAGGCGAGGACTGAATAATGAATACGTAAATAATCTATGAGAGAAGGTAAATGTCAAAAAAATTTACAATTTTAAAATGTCATATGATAATGGTCATATATATTACAAAAGGAAATGAAAAATTATTCAATAGAACAGACAGACTAGAGGGTTAAGGCTCATAGAGATTTTTTAACTTATCAAAAGCAGAGGTGTAAAAAAAAAAAAATCCGGAGACATACAATTGTGCAGGAAAGCTGACTTGAAAGTGATACTGCAGAGGCGAGATGAACCAGCTCAGCTCATTTCTGCACCCTGTGACCTTTCCTACACTGGTGCCATGAGACCTGCTGAATGCTTGTGAAAGCTGTTTTCTTGAGCACTGCTGCCCCTGCGTGATGAAAAACAGAAGCACAGAGAAACAAAAGCACAAAGATTTTACTTGCTGTGCTGTATAAGTCAACATGTAATCAGGACTCACCCTAATTACTTAACATGTTCCATGTGAATGATTCGTCTGTGCATGTTATTCAAAATATAAATGTCTTGACTTCATAATCCATCATTCATAGTGTAATAACTTGCTCCACCTCTGAAATGAGCTATTAATCAGTGTGAGCTATTATTTCATATAACAGTCAGAACCTGTCATCAGTCAGTCATTCTTTGATTCAGGCTGCAGATGTAGGTATTGAAACCTTATTAAAATCTTGTCAATAGTTACAGAGTCATTTAATTTTGGTTAACTTCAGCGTTTTAAACGTCACTGCAATAATAGAAAATAACATTTTTAAAAAGAACACCATCAAATCATATCCTTCATGTCCTTCATTTTTTTTGTCTTGCTGAATATCCTGCTGCATTAGGAAATATGTCACATCTCAGAAGTAACATTTTATATTGACATTGCTGTACATCCATGATGCACCGATTGTTGAAAAAAGCTAAATGTAAGGCGGGGCTTGCTTCTATGAATCGTTTGATGATTGGATGTTGAGTGTGGTCATGGCTCTCAAAAGTGCAGGCAGATGAGCGTAAGATGAGCTTGCAAGGGCAGGACTTAAGAGGACAAAATAACTGGACATCTTTGTCTCACAATTCTAATTTTCCGTCTTGCAAGTCTGAGAAGAAAAGTCTGAATTATAAGATATAAGATATAAGCTCACAATTGCAAGGAAAAAGTCAAGCTTGGTTAAAATAAAAAAATTAATTAATTGTGCTTTTTACCTCACAATTTTTACTTTTTTTCCTCTCACAATTACCAAAATGACATGTTGATGAAAAATTGCAGGTCAAAATGAAAAGAAAAAAAAAAAACCCACAAGATTGAATTGTTCATAATTAGATCTATAATATGCATTTCGAAAACAGATGAGGTGAATTTTCATTTAATGCTGACTTTAACGACAAAACTGTAACATACTGAACATAGTGTCTTTTTCCGAACAGCCCTGAGAGTAAAGATGCTTATAGTCCACCAGCAAGGTCAAGTGCATCTCCTGCATCTACAGAGGAACAGTTTGATCAGTGTGATCAATCATGTTAAACTTTGTTTCATTCCTATCTACATTCTGCTTTTTATAGAGGGATTTGTTCATCATTCCACTGATTTATACACCTCTTTATTCCAAGATGAAAATGTATTTATTTATTTATTTTCTGGCTGGTGACAGTCATTTGTGATAGAAAAAAAATAAATAAAAAAAAATCTAACGTCAACAAAATAAACCTGGCTTTATCCAATGTTCAGGTTTCTGTTCTTGAAATGTATGCAAAGTTGTGCATATTAAGTTAGACATAATTTGCATATTTAAATATAACATTTTAAAAACAGCTGTCTTATTGTGCTGTATGGTATATGATATGATATAAATATGGTGAAATCAGGTAATCTGTCAATTTTGGTACCCCATTCTCACTGTCTTGAATATGACATCTCCTAAACAATAATACAAATTGTAATTTAAAAGTGTGTAGAATTAACTGTAGGTTACCTTATCAGGTACAGTAAAAAAAAAAAAAAAAAAAAAGCAAGACATAATTTTACTTGAAGTAGAAAGGATGAATTACCTTAGATATTTCTAGGTGAGTGATGCTTCACATTTGATTTAAACAGTATTGTTTCTTCTTATCTGTGATTAGTTATGCACGTTCAGGTTTTTGATGCATTGTATGTAGTTTAGAGCATTATTTCAGTGTTATGTGTTCTACTTTGATGGTGTTCAGGGTTTGTGTGAGGAACACTGTTTATATGTTTAATAGCTACGGCTCGGCCCATTATCAGTATCTTCTATATAAAGAACAAAGCAGATTTTGGTAGCTAAGTTAGATGTTGGTATACAGCCATCAAAATGCAGCTTTGTTCTGGGTAACCAACACTGGACCAATCAGCTGTAAACAAAGTGACATTACACAGTAAAATCACTTCTCCTGAATCTCTTGCTCCAAATTAATGCAGTTCGCACTGAAAGCATTTTAGAGAAATTGTCAGGCTTTTGCTGCTAATTATTATAGGTTACACTTTACTTGAAGGGGTGTGCATAAGACTGACATGACACCTTCATAATCATGACATGACACATGTCATGAATATGAAGGTTTTTTATGCATGTTTATGACAACTGTCATTAAGTGTCATTCGCTCAGTTATGTCATTTTTAATGCAAAGATGACATTGAGATGTCTTTGTTATGGGCTATGGGTAGGGGTAGGG
>NW_015540856.1:148947-152641 GCF_001515605.1 Sinocyclocheilus anshuiensis | reverse complement strand
CACACACACACACACACACACACAGGTATTGTGTTTGCAGCAGACAGACAGCAGTGTGGTGTGTGCAGTTCATTAATGATTACTCCAGCATGGCTGACTTTGCACTCAACAGGAAGCCAAAGGCATGAGCAGGATCCTGAGCCAGATATAGAGATGACAGCTGCTCACCGCTGCATCACATCTGCCAAATCACTCTGGGTAGAGCTCAAAGGTGACTTCAGCACAGCCCATCCTCGATGCACACGTGAACAATCCCTTACAGCACACTTTTAATAATATAGGGAAAGACCTTTATGTGTCACAAAAGCACACAGATCAGTCATGCAATAACATTAAAGACCAATATTTCTTGCAATAAATCTATTATTCTAAGTTGTTGAGATCTGAGGAAGCAGATCCAGGATGATGCTGCATTGTGCAATTCAATTCTCAACCAAGCAGCTTTTGAAAGACTGCTTTCAATAAATGTAGATGCACATCTGGAACATATTGTTAATAATACTTACCTGCTTAAGTTTCACAATCTGTCCAAAAGCATTCATCTCTGTAAAGTCCCATGTCTTTAGAATAACTTTTTAAATAATCAAACGTCAGACTTTTCAGACACCAGTTCTTTTCAGTGTCATAACAACGGCAAACTTTGTCCAAAGCTGCAGTCATTCCATAACTGGGGAAAAGATGAGTACAGCAATTAATGTTTGTTTGATGGAGAATTTACAGCCACATGTGCATGTACTTCATAAGACACTCCCTCAGTGCTACTGCAAAAAGAACCACAAGACCACAGAACACATTTTACACACTCTGGCAGAACATTTTATTTAATACTTGAGAGTAAAATGTATATGAATGCATAAGGGAAATTGTAAGTCTTACTACGTCCTATAACTGGTCATCTGTTTTCCATCATTTTGAAGTAAATGTTTTAAATATTCCATGCAATCTTTTATTTATCATTATGTCATATAAGCTGGATGTATAATAATTATAATAGAATTAAAACAATAAAACATGTTAACGTTATGGAGACCCTAAAGGGACATGTTGACAGGGGGGAAAAAAAAGGACATGAAAAGGAAAAAATTATCTCTGGCAAAGTATTGCATTCCCCCAAGAAACGTCTCAGTGTTACAGATATAACATGGTTGCCTAAGAAGGGAAGGAGATGCTGCTTCCTGGTGTTAACCCTATGGGAACGTGTCAGGAGTTTGTGTGAATACATGCCAATTTCATTGGCTGACGGCAGTCATATGTCAAGACCATAAAAGGGCACCTACTTCATGGAGTCCCCAGATTCTAACTGTCTGAAGGAAGACGTACAGGCATGCCTGCAACACCCATAACCTCACTGATAGAGAGAACCGCCACTCCGAATAGTCTCCGTGACCTTGGTCGAGAGACCAGATTTCATGAGATCAGGGGCAGAAACCATCGGGATCTCAACTGGTTGGTGGCAGAACCAAGCTCCGCCCACACAAGGAGATTTTCCAAATGAGAAAAAACCCAATGGAAGCTGTCCAGTGAGAAATATGGTCTGAGCCATCTTGGGTCTCAAATAAAGCAGGGCCCTAGGCTCTTAGAAGCAGACGTAGCCTTGGCCACATCTGCACTATGACATCCAACCTTAATGTACTGGGGATACGAGGGCAGACAGATGAGACCGTGGGCTGACTAAAGCGACCAAGTCTAGCCATACCTCCGCCACCTGAAGTTAGTACTATTTTTTTTACCATCACCATGTCTGTACAACTGTCCCTAATCACATGCTTATTTTATATTCTAATAATCTAAATTTGACAGTTGATTTGATCAGTCCATTTGGGGGATAATGTAGCCCAGGGGTCCTCAACTTTCCTCCAACCCTAATCAAACACACCTGAACAAGCTCATCAAGGTCTTCAGGATCACTAGAAAGTTGCAGGTAGCTGTGTTTAATCCAGGTTGGAGCGAATCTCTGCAGGAAAGTGGATCTAGAGGGCCAGAGTTGAGGACCCGTGATGTAGCGAACTGAAATTCCGGTTTGTTAGTGCAAAAAAAAAAAAAGAAAGAAAGGAGCTGCTGGGAAAAAGACCACACATTTTGATATCACATAATCCCAAATATGCCTTCTTGCATCAAAATGAGCAAAGAGATGTGATGACGTCATTTATTATCATTCATTATTCCATTGACCACACGGTAGCACAGGCACGTTTTATTAAAGCATAAACAATATCTTAATATTCCCTTTGAATAAAAAAGTCACTTACAACTGAGTGACAAGGATAACGCTATTCTACATTCTCAAAAATGTGGCCAGATCACTGCAAACAGGGATTGTTTTTCATCATGAAAGCGTGACATGAAAAACATCTAAGCCTGGGATGCACATGACAATTTCATAATTCATCTGTTTTCTCTGACGATGACGCCAGTCTCTGGCAGTATTCCCCAGCCTTGCAGTCAGACATCAGTACATCAGAGCTGTTCTCAACATCCATAAAACAAACCATATGACTGCGGATGCCACTTAACAGAAAAGAAGCTATAAATCATGTCACAAATGACAGAAGAAAAGCAGTGCTCGGAATGCAATTTTAAGGCAGGATTCTATGCCCAGATATGATTATGTATATTTATTGTGAATGATTATCAATGATTTGATTATTAAATGCAAAACAAAGCTGAGCAATCAAATGGGAAAGTAACATTGCAAAATACAATGAAGTATAAGTCATATGCTTTTTTTTTTGTCAAAGGTTCCTCAAAACAAAATCTGCTTAAAATGCTTCAGATATTAACTTGACCAGATTAAATTGTAATACTTTAAATGACTTCAATACATTATGTGTTATGTGTAAACATTCATGTTACAACAAATATGCTTATAAAAGCTTATAAAAACACAAGGCAGGAATTAAAGTTGTTTTAATAGCTGCATATATTTTGACTACAGTTTGAAGAAAAAAAAACCCTGAAAACTGAAAAAGGAGCTAATTTTTTATGCTCCTCAGAGACCTGCAATATTCCCCAAAACACTGTCAGTTTATGTTGTACATATTTGCAGTGAGTGTACGGCTCTGACTGGTTCCAGAGCTGTACGGGAAAATGAAGAGAAAAAACAAATCGAACAGCTATCAAACTGTTGCAGAGACATTAGGTACTTGAAGGTACGCTGAAGTTAGTGGAATTCAAAATTAAAGCTACACTTGTAGACTAGTTTAACCATAGCCAGTGTTGGGGGTAACGCATTACAAGTAACGCAAGTTACGTAATCAGATTACTTTTTTCAAGTAACTAGTAAAGTAACGCATTACTTTTTAATTTACAAGAAAATATCTGAGTTACTTTTTCAAATAAGTAACGCAAGTTACTTTTTTTCCCCCCAATTTATTGACTGACAGCTCTCCTGTCCACATGTTGAGAGAAATCAGATGTTACTGTAGTTCTAAAATAAATATGAATATGCATTAATTCATCTCACTCACAAAAAAACAACAACACACAGATTCAGTATTCCTCAAAATGAATAAAAATAATGCAACTCAGAATATGACGCAAACCTGCAATAATTAAATGTTAAACAACACAAATATCCTTTATGTATTTAATCCCATTCTATTAACCAATGTCTTTGCTTCTGAGCTTCGATGATCCAGTTCAACCTAATAAGCAAAAATTACTCTAGAGTCTAGACAAACATCCGTGTGTCTTT
>NW_015540856.1:145898-148841 GCF_001515605.1 Sinocyclocheilus anshuiensis | reverse complement strand
AGAAATCAGAAGATGTTCCTGTAGTTCTAAAATAAATATGAATATGCATTAATTCATCTCACTCACACAAAACCTCCAAAAAACCACAGATTCAGTATTCCTCAAAATGAATAAAAATAATGCAACTCAGAATATGACGCAAACCTGCAATAATTAAATGTTAAACAACACAAATATCCTTTATGTATTTAATCCCATTCTATTAACCAATGTCTTTGCTTCTGCGCTTCGATGATCCAGTTCAACCGTACTAATAAGCAAAAACTACTCTAGAGTCTAGACAAACATCCGTGTGTCTTTTTTTATTGCTGAAGTGTGTTGAAATTTCTTCTTCTGCATTCTACTGTACGGACTTAAATTTACTTTCCCTTCAGCCTGAGGCTTATTCATTTCACTTTTGGTGTGAAAAGGCTTTTATATTTGCCAAAAATAGAACTTTTTTATTTTAAAAACAAACAAGCAAGCCCTGTCCAGATTTAAAAAGTAACGCAAAAGTAACGTATCACATTACTTTCCACAAAAAGTAACTAAGTAACGTATGTAGTTACTTTTTTATGGAGTAACGCAATGCATTACTTTTAAAAGTAAGTTTCCCCAACACTGACCATAGCTGCATGATGTTTTCTTAGATCAGGGGCAGGCACGTTCGGTCCTAGAGAGCCGCAGTCCTGCAGAGTTCAGAACTCACCTGCCTATAGCCTTAGTAATCCTGAAGACATTGATTAGCTTGTTCAGGTGTGTTTGATTAGGGTTGGAGCTGAACTCTGCAGGACTGTGGCTCTCTAGGACCGAACTCGCCTACCCCTGCCTTAGACTGACCGGATCGGCTGCATCTCCTCACCGTCTCCTCTCATCCAGTTAAGGCACAACCCTTCCTGAACTGCAGCGTAACACATCTCACAGTGTGATGTGCAGCATGTGAATCTGGTCTTTTCTCAGGACAGTTCTGTAGATTTTGCTACGCATCAGGCTATATTATTTAAAATGTGGGTCACTGCGCCATTAAAATGAGCCTTTTAGAACTTTATTTTAGTAAGCAAAACAAAGAAAATCAGCAAAATAATTGCAAAAATCTGCCTTTTTTTTGCACATGGTGACATGAAACAAAATGATGTCAAAAAAGAACAAGTTTAGAGATTTACACAAAACCCTTTTTACAAAAAACATATTTCTTAAAATTTCACTAAAGTTCTTTTATGATGGCACTGATCAAACAATCATTATGTTAAAACAATCTAGAATCTATCAGCAGGCCTTTGAACCTCGGAACTATTTTACATATTTTTTAAGAATTTAAAATGATAATACAGGTCTGTCATAGAGTGAGGACACAGAAATAAGGCTTTGTTTAAGCTTACAATGACCACAAATACTATCCATGTGTACAGGAGGCATGATCTTTTCAAGGCTACAGCCATGTTGATACACACTGTCCTTCATATGATACTTCATGCACGTCCCGTAACGCTCTCTGATAGCAGAGGTTGAGCGGGGGTGAGGAATTTGTACCAGATTCTCCAAAAATATGGCAAAGGCTTAACACTTGTGCTTCATGGCAAGCTGAAGAGAGAGAGAGAGAACTGCTAATCTACTGTACAAACACAGCACAAAATGTCAAAAAAAAAAAAAACATCGCTACATAATCTCCTGTCTCTTGCATGCTTGTTCACTACGTTTCAAAATATTTTATAAAATACTTTTAATACTTTTCAATACTTTTATTCAACAAGGATGCATTTAATTGATCAAAAGTGACAGTAAAAACATATTAATGTTAACATTACATTACAAT
Organism: Sinocyclocheilus anshuiensis; assembly: GCF_001515605.1. NCBI lineage: Eukaryota > Metazoa > Chordata > Actinopteri > Cypriniformes > Cyprinidae > Sinocyclocheilus > Sinocyclocheilus anshuiensis. Next base: position 147,049 of record NW_015540856.1, on the reverse strand, counting down.
TAAACCATTAAAATGTTATGCTTTCAATGTTATATTATTTATAATGTCCTGAAAAAAAAAACATTATTTAGGTTTTCACAAAAATATTAATCTGCACATCTGTTTTCACCATTGATAATAATCAGAAATGTTTCTTGAGCAGCAAATCAGCATATTAGAATGATTTCTGAAGATCATGTCACACTGAAGACTGGAGTAATGATGCTGAAAATTCAGCTGCGCATTACAGCAATAAATTACAGTTTAACAGAGATTCACATAGAAAATAGTTATTTAAAACTATAATACAATTTCACAATATTACGGTTTTTACTGTATTTATGAGCAAATAAATACAGCCTTGGTGAGCAGAAAATCTTCAAAAACATTTAAAAAATCCTACTGAGCCCGAAGTGTTGAACAGTACTGTTACTGTAGGTGCGTCTCTTTCATGCAGTCGCCACATGAAGGCAGCAGAGCAACACAAATGCTTTTTCACTGGAGTAAAATCTGCAGACACTGGCAAAGAGTAAAGACAGACATGCGGCACGCTTTACCTTGTGTGCAGTGTCGGCAAAATGCTGGGCGCTGTTCATCATCTCGCCCGTCTTCTCCTCCACGCGTCCCAGTCTTTCGCCGCGCTCGTTCAGCGCCTGACTGGCCTTCTGCACCGCGCTGCTCACACTGTCTGCTGCCTCGTGCAGGATGCTGTTACCTACACACACACACAGAGAGATGTGTGATCTCACACTCAAAGGATGGACGATCTGACAGGATTGTTACTATGAGGTACATCTAGCGTGTATAGTAAAGACAAACTCACCGTGTCTATCTAGTCATGATGAAGATGTATATACATTTCAATTTCAGCAGGCAACTATTTTTACAGCTACATTATTGTTCCAGCCACAATTAATCACAACAATGTATATACAATTACAAATGACAGACATTATTTCATACACGACATAGTGTATGCAAGAAACATAGACATATGGCAAGAAATCTGTAGATGCGCCCATAACAACAAAAGACAACACTTTATTGAACCTTTTCTGATAAGAAGTGTGCGCTGCAAACGCGAGCATTTTTGACAGCGTTTCTGTCCAGTCTGCTCGTTTTATCGCATTTAACCACAGCTGTCGTCGGTTTTTTGTCTGGCAGTGGCAGCA
>NW_015540856.1:140017-145826 GCF_001515605.1 Sinocyclocheilus anshuiensis | reverse complement strand
CTGTGGTTGGCCTGGCCATGCGTCACTCAGAAAACAACAGGCCAATCAGAAGAGAGGCTCATGAATATTAACTAAACAGGCCAAAATCGACCTGTTCTCAGCAGAGCTCCTGAGAAAGTAGCTGTAAAAATATATTGAGATGGTTTTTGGTACTTATACCGCAAATATATATTCTTAAGGACATCAAAACCTAAAATAAAACTCCAAAAGGGTGTAAAATATGGGACCTTTAAAGCTATTATTGTTAGCTACTTAAAATGAGAATCTCTTGGCATTTTAAATTGATTACTGACTAACACAACTGATTATTTAAAAGTCATATGTCAAGATTAATGTAGTTGCATAAGCAGGGTTGCATTCAGAAAATTTATGTATTGTTACACCTCTAAATTACATCCAGTAATATGTCAACAAACAGAAAGTATCTGAAATAAAGTGAGTATGAGGGTAATTATAGTAAAAGAAAAGCCTCCATTAATCATGTCCTTAGGATATAAGCTATAAACATCAAAGACACAGAAAACTAAAAGTAACAAGCTTTTCATGATTAGAGGAACTACACAGATTTGCTGTACTGCAGACAATACAGTGGAATAATAAAGAACTTTACAATATAATATAAAAAATATATATTATATGCGTGGTTTTATTTCGCAATATGTTACCAAAATTTCCGACCTTTAATATAGCTTGAAAACCAGATTTATATGATTACATTATTTTCTAGCAATAATCGAACATCAAAACAAGAAAACAGAAAGCAACATTTTAAAAAGTTATGTTTTTGTTACTACAGTATAGTAGTGCAATAATAGTACAATAGTTTCAAAAGCCACTATATAAAATTATGAGCCAAATGCATATAATAGACCTTCATTCATTCATTCATGTGAAAGGGATATTTTTTTTAGGTATTATCAAAAATATACTACAAAGTAAATTGCACATATAAAGTCTTTGACAACAACAATAATTTAATCCTTCTTCCTTCAAAACATGTTGTGCCCCATTATTAAAAAAAAACAAAAACATGTAGCGTATAGTGAAAGAGAGGGTGCACGGTAAGCTTGAACGGGACGTCTCACCTCCCAGCAGTTTGGAGGGGCAGTTGATGAACTCTGGTTTTCTTTCGGGGATGAACCGCTGACATGTGTGATGCAGGACCTGGACAAACACACACTTCTCTCCAGCTGAACCTGCAGTCCACTGGTCGGATCCGTTCTCAAATATCAAGTCAAACTCTGGGCAATCCTGAACATTTTAGGATGACGAGAAGCAGTCAAAGATTAATGCCATCCAACAGAACACAGCATCTAAAGGAGCAAGAGCCCATCTACTCACTCGGACGGAGTCGATGCCGTTGACCTGCCGCAGCTGACTGATGGTCCACTGTGATCTCCTGACGAAAGACGAGGAGCCTTCAAACTGCTTCACCTTCGTGAGGAACACCTGCGCTGGTTTCTTATTGGTCACTGAAACGAAAAGGAAAATATGTTTAAAATACTTGTTTGAAATAACTACAATTTTGAAAGAAGATAAGAAATAAGTCTCTTCTGCTCACTAAGGCTGCGTTTATTTGAACATACAGTAAAAAAAGTAAGATTATGAAATATTATTACAATTTAAATGTAATATATTTAATATGTGAATATACTGTAAAATGTCAAATGTATTTTTATTGCGGTGCTCATTTATTACACCAGTCTTCAGTGTCACATGATCTTCAGAAATCATTCTAATATGCTGATTTGCTGCTCAAGAAACATCTCTCACTATTAGCAATGTTGTGCTGTTTAATATTTTTGTGGAAATAATGATATACTATCATTCAAAAGTTTGGGGTAAGTACAATTTAAAAAAAATATATATAATAAATTAATGTTTTTATTCAGCAAGGACACTTCAACGATTAAATGTGAGAGTAAAGACATTTATATTGTTTATAACATTGAACTGCTTTTAACAATGATAATAATAAGAACCATTGTTAATAAGTGAGCACTAATAATTGACAATAACTGAGCATCAGCATATTAGACTGATTTCTGAAGATCATGTGACACTGAAGACTGGTGTAATGATGCTGAAAATACAGCTTTGCATCACAGAAATAAATTACATTTTACAATATATTCACATAGAAAACAGTTATTTGAAATTGTAATAATATTTCAAAATATTACTGTTTTTACTGTATTTTTCATCAAATAAAAGCCTTGGTAAGCATACAATATTTTTTTCCAAAACATTAAAAAAACATTTTCAAAAATCACACTTATTCAAATCTTTTTAACCAGTAGTCTATATACACATTTTTCAACATAATAAACAAACAATACTCTGGATGAGATCTGGGTTACAGTGGTGTGGTGGTACTGTAATATGAAGCTCTATCAGCCCGTATCAAAGAGCAGTGTTTACAGATCCCACCACACCCGGCTCTGCTGGAGCGAGAACATCCGGCCCACGGCGCACTGTTTGAGGAATTTCTGATCCTCAGCTGTTTGTTCAGGCCTCTGTGTACAACACTCCCTTTTCCTCCCTCTCACTCCCTCCATCCATCTGTGTGAGGTCACTGGTGTCAGGGTCTCTGATCCATCGCCCTGCGACGTTTGAGATCTTTCTGATCTGGTGCTTCAGGCTCTTCTTCATGAAACTCAACACTGCACAGTAGTTCAGGGGTGTGTGTCTGTAGAAATATCTGGATGCACTCAATATCTAGAATAATCTATTGTGCAATAATGTTAACTCTCCAAAGAGCCGTGCTTTTTTAAAAACAATGTTGAGGTGAATGTTACTGTAGCATAGTTGCACAAATACAAAGTGCCCAATCTGTTATTAAATCATCAAGAAGAAACAAACAAAAACTCTGGCAACGTATGCACAATATAAAGTGCAATATGCATCATATCGTGACTGAGGTATCATGATTCATCTATTGTTAGTGGCACATCCCTAGAAAACAAGAAAACGAAACTCTATAGACTGACAATATGAGTCCGTCCAAGTTAATGATGCCCAGACTAACAAATGCTGATTCTACAATCACATCATCACAATCACTGGACACAAATGCAATGAGACGTTCACTACTGCATACGATGTTCAACACCTTTTGTAAATATGACTTATGAATCCACCTCTATACAGATTCAACATGCTTATGCTTTTGCTTATGCAAAGAGAGAATAAAGCCATGATGATTAATATACAGTATATGATGACAGACTTTCCTTTTTGGGTGAACTTTTGCTTTAAATAGATAAACTGGACACAAATGGCACCAAATATATACAGTAGTGTGCATAGGCAAAGACAAAACAAATAAGATGAGATTGTTCAATTAATTAGAATGAGGTTTTCCCCTTCATTTTATAAAAATAATGCTGCGACCAAAATATCAGCTGATGTTCAAGCTGTTGTGCGCCACTGTTAAAGTAAGAGAGTGTTTGTACAGAAATAATGCACACGACTAACCAGAGTGCTTTTTCATTTCTCTCTTAGTGAATAGATCTTTAATTTGTGATGCTTTTAATTCTAGGTGTCAACAGGCCTTTAGAAAGTGAAACATTCTACTCAGCAGTAGATGCGTTCCAGAAAGCTACTATTAAATGCTTTTCAGTGGGTTTCCCCCTCAACGAACCCAAAATGTGTTTTAAAACTCCCCAGGGCTCTTTTGATACCTAGAGCCATGTGATCATGCACGCTGAGTGCCCCATTATGAAGCAGACTCACTCTGTGGGCTTGGAATGATGCTCTGGGTGTGTCTTAGACTTGCTCTGAATAGAAACAGAAAGGGCACGCTGGGGCTCCTGGGGCCCATTCTTCGTACCTCGCTTAACACAAGTACCTCTTCTAATCCTGATAACTGATCTCTGGCTAATTTGGTTCTTTAAACGAATTTGCAGATTTGATTAAAATATCTGGATTAAGTTGTCTAAGATTACTGCGCGTTCTCGTGTTCCCCGTAAAGGGCAGATGTATCGATACTCGAAACCACGATCAGCAATGCAGCGATTGGCTGGCGGCAAGACAGCAACATAATGACATCATATAATTAAAAAAGACACCTGACGAAACTTGACAAATTTCTGGACCTTTTTAAGTAAACAGCCAAGTGAACAAAACTACAAAAATGTTATAATAGATAAATGAAATGTGTTATTTTATTTTTTGTTTTATACATGCTTCCCAATTTTTATATTCACGATTTCTAGTATTTGTACAGGCTTTACATTTTTATTTCAATGTTGTAATTAGCAATTCATGTAATTTTATCTTTGAAGCAGATTTGTTATGTGACAGCATTAATTAAAGTTTCTTAAGGGTCAAGATCAAGTTATCTGCATCTCTTGCGCTCCATCAAGCCACTCCCATAATAGCTGTCACCACTCAAATTAATGCCCGGATTAGTAGGGTACTCTTGTAATAAAGTAGCATTGGCTGGGATAGATTTTAAATATCAATTCCACTTAAAAAAGTGCAATCTAATCCTGTTTACATGAAATAAGTCTGCTCCCGAGAAGGTTTAAGCTTACGGACCTGTTGCTATGACAGCAAGTCCAGGATGAGCTTCGAAGAACCAAATAATCCAAGATCATGCCAAATCATCAACAATCAAATCCAGTTAACTGAGTTAGTGACGTACGAAGAATGGGCCCCTGGTGATGGGTCTTATTTTCTGGAATTATTATGATTGGCTAACCACAATTATGCTTAACATTCCACATAAACTCAGCTCACTTTAACAGAATATTTCCATAGTAGCTGGAGATTAAATGTTCAATATCCTCTAAGAAAAAGTTAACAATCATATGCGTGTTTATAAAGCATATTTAGGGCGGAGGTGAAGTGAATGTGGCTTTGGGGTGATGATATAATCAATTAATATAAACAGATCTAATCCACTAAAAACTGGTGAAATGGAATGTAAACAGAGCAAACATACAGAGTAAAGCTGAATACACACGGTGGGATTTTTTTTCCAGTTTTGAGTCACATAGTGCTGCCAAAAAGTAGACTGCAAGATTCAGTGAATCCAGGATAAAAACTAAAATAATTTCAAACCTATAAAGAGTTGTCATGGTTCCGATGAGGGATGAAGCGAGGACTCAATTGCAGGACGATGGGCATTTATTAATAGTAAAAACAAAACAAACTACCCTGAGGGGGAAAAACAGGCAGGCAAGCCAGGCACAAGGGCACAACACAGCAGAGCAAGGCAGGAACAGGAAGAGCAATGCCACACAGGAAGCACACGTGTCAAAAGCACACATCTCACGAGTGACATCAGACATTAAACGACAAAACAGCACAGGACTGCAGAAACCAGGAGAATAAATAGGGAGACAAACGAGGAGGGTAACGAGGGAGACACAGTTAGAGTAACTGAAACAATAATGAGATAACAAGAAGGGCGGGGTCAGACAACAGACAGGAGAGCACATGGCAACAACAAACAATAAGCCATGTGCTCAAACAGACACAGTGACCTGTATCGTGAAAAGCGCTATACAAATAAACTTGAATTTAATTAAAGGAGCGGATTCCAGACGTTCCCCAGTCCAAAATAGAAAACAAAAAGTCAAGGAGGGAGGTGACCATAGACCACCATATTGGTGCAGGTGGGGCTGAAGACCACCACAGAGGTGCTGTAGGCCACCAAGGCAGCGCAAGTAGAGCTCTTGACCACCACGGCTGAGCAAATTCATTGGTAGGAGTAGGCTGTAATACTGTAATTACCACAAGGACCAGCCATTAACGATCTGTCCATCATGGGGACAGACCTTTTTTTTTTTTTCTTGTGATT
>NW_015540856.1:138412-139963 GCF_001515605.1 Sinocyclocheilus anshuiensis | reverse complement strand
ACTTGATCTGGACAAACTGTGCATCAGTAGAAAGATTAAAGACTCTAGCTTCGATATTTGACCACTGTTTCGATAAAACAGTTGCAGTGACAGTAATTTAGTAATTTATGTTAGGAGTGCAAAATAATAAATCCGTACATGTCATATTTGGAATAGAAATTCACCACACATTCATATTCAGTCACGTCTGCAGCGGTTTATTTTTGTTCACATAGCTTCACTGAACAGGGTTAATAAGGGTTTATAGTCCAAATATGCACAATCAGCTTGTAACACTCCAAAGAGAAAGGAAAACTTGAAATCGCATCATATGACCCCTTTAACTCTTCCGTGCTCGCGCTCTGACTGACAGAGACCCTGATTCGTCCGTTGCTTGTCAGTCATAACTGCGCATCATATCCCGCCCCGTCTCATCCTGTCACGCGCTTCCTTCACTATTCCGCGTTGATATCTGACCACAGCAAACACAGAGAATCCTCTGTACCCACAAAATATCCAAATAATAAACACACGATTACGATAGTATATGGCGCTGAACAACAATATTTAATGTATCTGCATTACTGTAAGGGTAGGTTTAGGGTTGGGGTAGGTGTAGACTTTAATAAAACACAATCTAATAGGTTGAAAAAATTATTTATTGTTGGTTTCCTGTAGCTGTATCCCTTCTAGCTACAACCGCGAATATAACACATAATTACTGTATTTGCATTACTGTAAGGGTAGGTTTAGGGTTGTGGTAGGTGTAGACGTTAATAAACCATAACAAATCGACAGAACACCGGAAATGGGGGGTGACAGCAAAGGGGTTAAACTGAACTATTAAAGGAGATGACCCTTTAAACAGTGTTTAAATCAGAGGGGTGAAATCAAGGTAGAAAATGGCTTTTTATTTCTAAAATATGACAGTTTTTGATATCATAAGTGCACCTCAGGAAACATTATAAAATTAGAAAAATGCAGTTCATGACCCTTTAAGTCTGTCTCACTGCACCATTGAGGATGATGAGATTCTCTCATGCCTGGAGGAGATCTTCAGAAAATGCACCAAGATGCATATACGTACAGAGCAGAGCTCAGCAAGAGTTCAAGACTCAGTCTGATGAATAGGAACTCCTCTAATAGTTGTTCCGCAGAATCCAGATGAGGCAGGATCAAACAGACCAGCCAAATGGATCCGCACAAATGAGTCTGTGGAACAGCTCCAACCAAACCATTAACCCACCAAGACCTCAGGCACCGTTCGGCTGAGACTAATAAACAACTTCCTGCAGCACATACACATTATTTGTGGGCATTTAAACAGCACAGCAACTGATCTCCTGTACTGTCACATCAAGATGTTATTAGACTCATCTGACGGCTTGCTAGCAAACTACAGAAAGAATGTTTTAAAATAGATCCTAAATTATGCACTCAGACTCAGTCTCATTTGTCTCAAAACAAGTTTAGGCTTCAATAAAAATATACCATGTCAAACATAGCTCATGCTCTAACAAAGACCGTTTACACCTGGCAATAACATGCTTTTTTTTTTTTTGCATTGAAAGG
>NW_015540856.1:133445-138385 GCF_001515605.1 Sinocyclocheilus anshuiensis | reverse complement strand
TAAAAAAAAAAAAAAAAACTGCATGCTAAAAAAAAGAAAGAAAAGTTTGCTAATGTGTTTTTTGTTGAATATAATTTGATACATCATTAATGATAACCGAGAGATGAACAAACAAACATTACTTAAAAGCCTGTTGATCATATTTGAGACACTGATTTTTCTAAAAAAATGATTCATGGAGAATCAAGTAAAGCCGACCTGCTTCAGTCCAGTAAGTTTTCATCCGGAAATATGACTAACAATATCAAAGTTATTCTCAAGTTTACTTGATAAAAATCAGGTCAAGATTTGACAGCAAAAAGACACGTGAAGCACCAGATGAAGGAGTACGTTTGTACAGTTACACTAAAAGAGCTTTGACTTGCTAAAAAACTCTAAACTACCAATCAGACGACAGAAGGTTTGAGCAAAGTTTGATCATGTTGATCATTTAGAGGCCTATTTGTGTATCAAATATGATACAGTAGGCTTTATATGTTTAAAACCAGGTAGAAATTATAATGCGTCTTGGCTGATCACTTGTGATCGGATCACTAGAAATGCATGTGTACGTGGTCAAAAAGCATCTGTGGTCTGTTGTTAATTAACGCAAAAAAAAAGATGGTCAAGTCTCCTTTCAGGAGAAGTTCATCCAGAGGCATTTAGGCAAGAGACGCAGTGCCTCCCCCTCCTCCTTAAGTTTTATCATTATTCTGAGAAATGTCTCAGTTGCAATGAAAGTCAATGGTCACCAAAACGGTTTGGTTACCAAGTTTCTCCAAAATATCTTCTTTTATGTTACTCAGTCTGATGAATAGGAACTCCTAATAGTTGCTCCGCAGAATCCAGATGATGAGAAAAGAGCTCGTCGATAAGCTTTGTGACAAAGCAATCTTGGACAAGGGACAAATTCAGGAGGATGAACGAGAAAAGAGACCAAAAGACAAGACTGTGCAGCAGTGAATTAACCCGACATCACCGTTCCTGTGTCCTCCTTCCTGTCCGGGAAACAAAAGCCCTAAAATACTTGAACAACACTGCTGAGCTGATGCTGTACCAACACCCATGACCCAGTATTGTAAATATATACACACTGTTATCAGAGTCAATTCCATGAAATAAATATTGCAATATTATTGGAGACAAATGCATCATAAATGCTCAAAGGTCTGAAGTCATGTGCTTTAGTCTCAGTCTTATGCACATTGTACAGTGAGTTTCAAGTTTTTGTTATGTTGAGTTCTTTGTTTAGAAGATGCCATGCTTACAATGAACACTTTTGTGAACAAGAGCTTGGACAAGGAGTTGTGTGGCCTGCTCTGATAGGAAGGGTATAAACTTCCTAATGTTGTATAAGGCAAATCTGCAGGACCGGTGAAGCTTAACTGATCATCGATCACAACTCCAAGGTTCCTGGCTGTCCTGAAAGTAGTTACGGTTGACGAACCTAGCTGTATAGAGTATGCATGAATGTATGTATGGTAGTTATTACATCTGGATGACTAAAAGGTCAGCAAACGGTTCTGCTAATTTCTTCAGTGTTTCTCCACAACATAACTTTTTAAAATATAGTGCGACTTTATTCCAGCAGTCAATAGTCTATAGCTAACAAGACTCAAATACAGGATCTCTGAATGACTTGGTTAGTGACAAAAATGTATGAAGATACAGTGATTGAAGTCAATAAACATTTGGTGAGCTACCCCACATACATTGGTCAAGCATCAAAATCATAAAAGTTTAATTCAACTTTAAATCTTTTTTGTTGTTGTTGTTGTACATTAGAATGCGTCTGTAATGCGTTGGTGCTTTAAGCAGCACACAACAAAGAAGTAGAAAACAAAAGGTCTTTTTAATATATCCACTGGAGAAAACACTAGAGAAACACAGGGCATCCGCAGCACAACCAACATCTAACATAACCAATACAGGACGAGGAGAACCCAGGGCTTAAATGAACAGTGACAAACGAGATCATTAATAAACACCGGTGGAAACGAATGAGCATATCAAGACACATGGGAAACTAGGTCAAAGGAACAAAACAAGGCAGGAGAACAGGAACATGGAAAACACAACTAAAAGTCCATAACCGTGTTACAGCGTCTTGTTTAATTTGATTTTTTTCTGCGCCAAAAATAATGACTATCATACATTTTTACCATGATTTACAGAAGACACCCACTAAAATGTCATTCAGTGTAACAATAGTTCATATACCAAAATATCTTGTCTGGTAATTATTCAAAGATTTAAGGATCAGTGCAGCCCCCAAAATACTAATTCATTGTAATTTGAAATCTTTGCCACTATACTTCAAACTACTAGGTTTTACCCATTTCTCAGCAAAAATTTGAAATACAATACAATTTTGTATGATCACTTTGTTTTCCTTTTATATATTTGAGTAAGTATAGGTCAGAATATATGACAATGGAACATTATTTCACCCATATTTTGACATTCAAATAGACAAAGCTTTTCACACCAAAATGGAGATTTGGTCTGAGTATCTGGAGTTTTGAAACTCTTATCAGACGGGAAAATACATTTTAAACTATTAGTTGTTATTACTAGCAATTTAATTATACTGATCGTTTTAGCAAATCAACTTTAATGTCCAGTTGTGTGAGAATTTGCAAAAGTGTAATGTTAACATATGTATAACATATTAGATCTGGCAAAAATCTGTGTTGTGTCTGTCAGGTCTGTGTGTGTAGAGATATTTGGCATGATAATAACATCATGCCCTGCATTCTAATCATTCCTCTAAATCCACAGGGACCAACAGCTCCTCTGCTCAGATCGTGGCGTTAGCACACTTTCACAGCCAACCATCTGTTTCATAACACGAGTTTGGCGTTTACATTTAATGGTGTGACGGGAGGCAGAGCATGCCTGACTCAGAAAGGAAACCAACCGGAGAACCTCACATTTCCTCCTGCCGTTTTAAGTCCACAACTGTGTTTTTTACAGTTTTGCAGCCCTCAAAGAATGTTCCTGATTTATTTTTCTAAGCGTGTTTTTGCACCTATTTTCTAGTGCAGTGAAGGAGACAGACAGAAAGCAATAAGGGAGGAGAAAGGGGAACCACGAACTGGGACTCAGTGTTATTTTTTATTAATATTTTGGTCAGAATATATGACAATGGAACATTATTTCACCCATATTTTGACATTCAAATAGACAAAGCTTTTCACACCAAAATGGAGATTTGGTCTGAGTATCTGGAGTTTTGAAACTCTTATCAGACGGGAAAATACATTTTAAACTATTAGTTGTTATTACTAGCAATTTAATTATACTGATCGTTTTAGCAAATCAACTTTAATGTCCAGTTGTGTGAGAATTTGCAAAAGTGTAATGTTAACATATGTATAACATATTAGATCTGGCAAAAATCTGTGTTGTGTCTGTCAGGTCTGTGTGTGTAGAGATATTTGGCATGATAATAACATCATGCCCTGCATTCTAATCATTCCTCTAAATCCACAGGGACCAACAGCTCCTCTGCTCAGATCGTGGCGTTAGCACACTTTCACAGCCAACCATCTGTTTCATAACACGAGTTTGGCGTTTACATTTAATGGTGTGACGGGAGGCAGAGCATGCCTGACTCAGAAAGGAAACCAACCGGAGAACCTCACATTTCCTCCTGCCGTTTTAAGTCCACAACTGTGTTTTTTACAGTTTTGCAGCCCTCAAAGAATGTTCCTGATTTATTTTTCTAAGCGTGTTTTTGCACCTATTTTCTAGTGCAGTGAAGGAGACAGACAGAAAGCAATAAGGGAGGAGAAAGGGGACCCACGAACTGGGACTCAGTGTTATTTTAAATTTTTATTAATATTTTGATTTCATTTTTACTTTTATTTTCATTTTGATTGAAGTTTTAGTCAATTTGTTGTGTGTTTTGGTCTTTATTTTAAATTTTTTCTATGTAGTTTTTATTAACTTTTATTTCAGTTTTATTTTGTTACTATAGTACATAAACTATTTGAACCATTTCAAGCTAAAATAAAATTATTTTAAGTTTTTGGCAACACTTTATTTGCAGCCTATATACTGTACATGCAAAAGTATTTTAATGCATTAATTATGCCTTGTATTGCACCGTATAATGCATCGTATTATACGGTGCAATACACACGGGTATCTCACCCGCCAGGACGTCCTGCAGGACTCACTGCTGAACTGAAGCAGCTCTCAGAGAGAAACGTCTGTCTAAATCCCATCTAACCTTTAGACATGCTCTGAGTGAACAGCAGGCCTCCAGGAACACAAACCGTCCTGCTGCTCCGGCAACTGACTTCACCCTGTCTTTAGTAGGGATGCACCGATACCACTTTTTTAGATAACTTTGATAGAAAGGTATGTAATGGATTACAATCAACCAAAAATGATTCAGACAGCTGTTAGTATGAAAGTATTTACACAACTATTAGGGCTGTGCAATATTGAAGAAAAATGCGATATGCGATAACTCATTAAATAATGCGATATTCGATATGCGATACGATAATGCTTAAAGTGCCACATGCTCAGATGAAACAGTTTTACTCAGCTGTTGCTGAGTCAGTTCTGTGAACTTCTATAACTATCTTGTGTCATATATATATGGTTATTTGTATGTATGTATGTACCAAGAGTTCCTGTAAAACCACAACACATTCCTTGTGTTTGCGCACACTTAAGTGGTGAATAAAGCTCATTCTGATTCTGATTCTAATAAGAAAGCACCCCTACAACAACTTCTGAAAGTGAACGGTAGTGTTTTACTCGAGCATTAATGACACAAAAATGTAATTTTAACATTAGTGTAATCATTTTAACATGAGTTTAGGAACTGAATAAAAAAAAGGGAAAATCCAACACTAAGTATTTACTCTATGAATTCAATATGCACTGATTCTTATTTAAACTACAAAAGTTATTTAGGTAAGAGCAGTGAGTGATTTTCTCTT
>NW_015540856.1:122190-133246 GCF_001515605.1 Sinocyclocheilus anshuiensis | reverse complement strand
ACGAGTACGAGTACGAGTACAGGAGCTCAGTATCGGTGCATCCCTAGTCTTTAATCTGCACTGGGTCAACTTGACCATAATGCCACAAAGATAGCATCTGTGCATAAGAGTATTTCAGCAGGTAAGTATACTTTGTTTAATGAAAATTAATGCAAAACCCAAGGTATAATGTTGGAGTTAATTTTCAATAATTCAATGGCATTTTTTAAAATGCTTTTCAAAGAAAGGTCTGTTCTGTTCAACAAGGCTGCATTTATTTGATTAAAAATACAGTAATATTATGAAATATTATTACAATTTAAAGAATGTTTTTCTATGTGAATCTCTGTTCAAATGTAATTTATTTCTGTGATCAAAGCTGGATTTTCAGCATCATTACTAACTTCAGTGTCACATGATCTTCAGAAATCATTCTAATATGCTGATTTGCTGCTCAAGAAACTTGTTGAAAACAGTTGTGCTGCTTCATTTTTTAGTGGAAACTGTGATACATTACCATTTAAAGGTCAGGGGTAAGTGAAAGAAATGAACACTTATATTCAGCAGGGATACATTAAATTAATCAAGTCAAGTCACCTTTATTTATATAGCGCTTTATACAATACAGATTGTGTATTGAGCAACTTCACAGTGTCAAACAGGAAAAACGTGCTGATAATGTAAGAGGACAGAAAACAGTCCGTTTATCAGTTAAAGTCAGTTCATTGTTGATTCAGTGACAGCTCAGTTCAGTTCTCTTCCAACAGTGTCTGTGCAGTCAAGTCAACAATGTTGCCAGAAATATATGAAAATATATGATAATAATCATGTGACACTGAAGACTAGAGTAATGATGCAGAAAATTCAGCTTTGATCACAGCAATAATTTACATTTTACAATATATTCACATAGAAAACAGTTATTTTATATTATAATATTTCACAATATTACTGATTTTACTGTGTTTTTCATCAAATAAATGCAGCCTTGGTGAGTTGAAGAGACTTAACCTTAATTATTCTAAGCTTTTGAGCAGTAGTGTACATACTAATATATATATATGTGTGTGTAAAAATTCAAAAGCACTTATTTTAGTGTGATTACCTCCATTCACTGAATGAAGTGCACTGCTCCATTCAGTGTATTTATACACAGCTGCACATATATTTTATTGTTATAGTTGTCCACTGAAAATCTCATTCCTTCCTTAAAAAGACCTGAACGCATTACAGTAACTACAGAAAGATGAAATGAACTGAAATTAAACATGTAGCATCAACAAAGAATCACCTTTGATTTTTTGGTTTAATTTCAGTTACTGAATGCACAAAACAGGTCACAAAAATTGTAGATTGATGCTCAATGTTCAGGTTTAAGAGGATTTCATTATGTACTCTTAAAGGGATGCATGATTTATTTATTTTTTATATATATAATTAATAAAATTTTTACATTTTAATTACACAAAATTATTTATTTAATTTTTTATTTTATTTTATTTGGGCCAAAGACAGTCAAAATATAATTTATCCAGTTAAATTAAGTTGTTTTCTTTCTTTTATTTCTATAGTGCTTTGTACAATTCAGATCGTTTGAAAGCAGATTCACAGTAATAAACAGGAAAAAGGATCATGTGTCAATGTTGGAAAGTTCATGAATTTATGACCCTATTCATCTAGCCCTCAAACCTGCATGCCTTTTTTTTCCGCTGATGTGCCTTTTAGAGATCCATGTAAACATCTTTTGCTCACACACAAACTGCTGGTTTTCTGTTGTGTCTAATACAGTTTTTATCTGCTCCATTGTGACATTTTCATAAAATAATTGACTCAAACTGTTGAAAATAAACATTATGACAGACCTAACCAGGTGGACAAGACTGAGTTGCACTTGCTCAGGAATGACTGGATGTTTCACAGATGGAAACACTGAGTCAGATCTTGAGTATTACGTAGGTGTTAAATAAGGAACAGTGAAGGTTTAGGAGTGCGAGAGCTTTCTTTTGACCAATTATTTTGACATTATACCACCAGATGCATGAGATAATCTCACTCTGGTGTCATGATGAACAGTGTCTATGAAATCTACCCTTAAACTCTCACATCTGCACAAAAATACTAGAAGTAATTGCATATTTTCATCTCTTAGAAATGTTTCTGCTCAGCATCAAGCTCTTGTAACTTGGGTCACACTGACAAAGTGCATATAGCGAAACGTTTCAGATGCGAGAAGAAATAATGAAGGATAAAGCAGGGAAGGTATGAACAATGCTAGGAAACATCAGAACAAAGAAGAAACGAAAACTGAATATGTGCCAAAAAAAACAAAAAAAACAACAGCTGTAAGGCTGAAACAAAAAGCCCGAAAAGACCATTAAACATTATGACAGACCTAACCAGGTGGACAAGACTGAGTTGCACTTGCTCAGGAATGACTGGATGTTTCACAGATGGAAACACTGAGTCAGATCTTGAGTATTACGTAGGTGTTAAATAAGGAACAGTGAAGGTTTAGGAGTGCGAGAGCTTTCTTTTGACCAATTATTTTGACATTATACCACCAGATGCATGAGATAATCTCACTCTGGTGTCATGATGAACAGTGTCTATGAAATCTACCCTTAAACTCTCACATCTGCACAAAAATACTAGAAGTAATTGCATATTTTCATCTCTTAGAAATGTTTCTGCTCAGCATCAAGCTCTTGTAACTTGGGTCACACTGACAAAGTGCATATAGCGAAACGTTTCAGATGCGAGAAGAAATAATGAAGGATAAAGCAGGGAAGGTATGAACAATGCTAGGAAACATCAGAACAAAGAAGAAACGAAAACTGAATATGTGCCAAAAAAAAACAAAAAACAACAGCTGTAAGGCTGAAACAAAAAGCCTGAAAAGACCATGTACCATATTTTCTGGAATAGAGGTACATCATTTATATAACGCATTTCCCACAAGGCTGCAGTTTGTTCAATTTTAAATAAATGAATTTAGGATTGTCATTTATAATGAATGTTGTTTATAATGAATGCCACTATAATTCAAGTTTGTTTTCTACTTCCATTTTCCATTCCTGTTCTGTTCTGAAAACCTGTTGTTGTAGAGTGATAGGAACTAACATTTTGTAAAGTAAAAATGGTTTGTAAGCAAACATTTTGGGGGAAAAAATTATATCTCAATCAATCAATCAATCAATCAATCAATATATATATATATACAGTGCCCTCCATAAGTATTGGGACAGTAAAGACAAAATTGCTCTGTTTGCTGTGGAATCAAGAAATCTGTAAATATGATTAAAAGATAAATATGAGACAAAAATACAGAATGTCGCATTTTATTATTGGGTGATTCAACACATTCATGTTTAACCAAATAAAAAGGACAGCACTTTTCATCCCCCTATCTGATGCGAGTATAAGTATTGGGACAGTTGCCTCACAGGTTTTTCTAAGTGATCAGCTGTGTCCTGTTGCATTAATTGTTCAGATATTAAAAGCAGGGAATGTGTCGTATCAGTTATAGCCATTGCTTCTGCATTCTGAGTCTTGCATTTGATGACGACACACACAAACCAGGATGAAGACGAGGGAGCTGACTTTGAGAGACAAGCAAGCAATTTGGATGCTAAAAGAAAAGAGGAACTTAATTAGAGCTATATCAATAACAATGGGCATGGAGAAATCAACAGTTTGGAATGTCCTGAAAAAGAAAGAAACCACCGGTGACTACAGCAAGCAACAACGACCTGGGCTGCGTTTCCCAAAAGCAGCTATAGTCACAAGTTCCGTCGTTACCAATATAGTTCAATGGAACTGACGACCATAGTTAGCTAATGATGCTTTTGGGAAACGCACCCCTGGTTGCCTGAGAAAAACAACAGCCGTTGATGACAGACAAATCATACAAGCTGTGAAAAACAACCTCCAGAAAGCTCTGAAAATCTACTGTCCAAGGCTAAACAGCAAGATGCCAACCTCTGATCAGCAGCAAACATAGAAAGACAAGATTAGAGATTGCAAAAAAGCACAAAGGTGAGCCAGTAGAGTTTTGGAACATAGTTTCATGGACAGATGAGACAAAGATTATCTATTATGTGATGGGAAAGCAAAAGTGTGGAGAAAAAAAAGGAACTGCAAATGATCCTAAGCATACAACCTCATCTGTGAAGCCTGGTGGCGTGGGCATGCATGGCTGCCTCTGGAACAGGCTCTCTCAACTTTATTGATGACTTAACGAACGATGGTAAAAGCAGAATGGATGCAGAAGTGCACAAAAACATCTTGGCTACCAATTCAAGTAAATGCCACAAAACTCATCAGAAAGCACTTCATATTGCAACAGGACAATGAGCCAAAACACCCTGCTAGCTCAGTCATGGAGTTTATCAGGGCAAAGAAATGGAAGGTCTTAGATTGCCCAAGTCAGTCTCCAGATTTAAGTCCCAATACTTATGCTCACATCAGATAGGGGGATGGAACTCTAAAAGTGCTGTCCTTTTTATTAGGTAAAACATGAACGTGTTGAAACAGCTAATAATAAAATGTGACATTCTGTAGTTGTGTCTCGTATTCATCTTTTAATCATATTTGCAGATGTCTTGACTCCACAGCAGACACTGGTCCATCCCTGGACCACAAAACCAGTCTTAAGTGTCAATTTTTCAAAATTGAGATTTATACATCATCTGAAAGCTGAATAAATCATTTCCATTGATGTATGGTTTGTTAGGATAGGACAATATTTGGTTGAGATACAACTATTTGAAAAAATATTGAGAAAATCGCCTTTAAAGTTGTCCAAATTAAGTTCTTAGCCATGCATATTACTAATCAAAAATTAAGTTTTTATATATTTATGGTAGGAAATTTACAAAATATCTTCATGGAACATGATCTTTACTTAATATCCCAATGATTTTTGGTATAAAAGAAAAATGGATAATTTTGACCCATACAATGATTTATATTATTTATAATAATAGATTTGTTGGCTATTGCTACAAATCTACCCCAGCGACTTAAGACTGCTTTTGTGCTCCAGGGTCACATATGTGTGTGTGTGTGTGTGTGTGTGTTTCTCTCTCTGTCTCTCTCAACAATGCAATTTTCATCCTGTGCAAATTATAGTCATGCACAACCTTTTTTTTCCAGAAATAATGGTACTACATGGACAAAATTATATTGATCCCACCATCCCACAGTACTCTCTGGTATATGCAATTAGTGAAGGTTTAATAAAATGTCAAGCAAACAAGACAATTATGAAAGCACTACCACAATTGATGTAACAGACTGAAGTTCCATGAAACTGAAGCATGTTAGGTCTAAACATTTTCTGCAAACAGACTTCTAAAGAAGACGGTTAGCTTAGGGATACACCAGGTCTTCCTTTTTAATGGAGCTTGCATTTCAAAAGCTGCTTTATGAAGTATGTGAAGCACAGATCAGAGAAATTTTCCTGACAAAACACCACGTACATTCATACCAGACATGCCAACATTCCTGAATGCCTGCAGGACAAAGACATGTTTGTTTTGTTATCTGTGCTCTAGCTAAAGTAAATACTTGAACACGATTCTTAAAATTACTGTTCAGGCCTCAGACCTCAGGCCATTCTTCAGAAGAACAGTAAAGAAGATTTTTAGCTGAAACCGTGTGTCTTGGTGATTTATAAAATGCAAGTCAGCAGCTCCCCATTTTTGAGATTAAAAAAAGCATATCAAGGAAGTCATGGCTCCTGATGACATATTGAGGTCTTATGAAGAGAAACAATCAGTCTGTGCAAGAAACTGAACATTATTTACAACATTATTACCTGTAATCCAGAGCCTCAGGCAAACAGGGAAATCTGATTCTTTTCCGTGAACTGATTCTTTCGAACAGTTTGTTTCAATGAACTGGTTTAATTCAATAGTTTGTTTACGTGATCACGCAATGACATAACGTATACGCAATTATATTATTAAAGCACCCAATAATGATGTGACGTGTATTAATTTTGTTCCTTGATATGATTTTTTTTTTATTCTTAAAAACAGACAGCCACTGACTTGCATTTTATGAATCACCAAGGACTGCGATTTCAACTAATAAGCTTCTTTACGGTTCTACTGAAGAAAAAAGTCATCTACATCTTGGATGATCTGAGGGTGAGAAAATTAACATCAAATTTTCATTTTTGGATGAACTATTCCTTTAACTGAATTATTATTTGCAACTTTGAAGTTACAACATAAGATAACTTAAATAGCAAAAAAAAAATAAGTCAAATTTATTCTAAATTTAATAAGATATACAGCTTAAAATATTACCGTATTGGCCCGAATATAAGACGACCCTGATTATAAGACGACCCCCCTTTTTCCAGATGTAAATTTTGGAAAAAGGCTTTTTAAAAACCAAATCTTGTTTTTTCTCAGTAAAACACATTTTGTCTTCAATTATTTTCATATTGCATATTTTTCCTATTTTAATTTTTGTTTTGAAAGTATGGTAAAAACTGGTAAAAATGTACCAACAATCACATTTAAAAAATATACACTTATTGATATACCATAAAAATAAAAAAAAACATGAATTAGGACATTTAGGCTATCCATCTAATAGTAGCCTACCAAAATCTTATTAACAGTAGAAGTTAAATCTTACTGTAGTCTTCAAATCTGGGTACTGTCTTACGTTTTAAAATCACAAAGGGAGTTTGGTCCCATCAGGCTAACGTGACAGTCTATTACGCGTTTTTTCAGATGTATTTCCAAGAAAAAAACATTGTCTTATATTCGGGTCAATACGGTAGATAATGTAATCTGATAGTAAATAAAAATATGTATTTTTTTTCAAATGGAAAGAAAAGTAGGAGACAACTCTAAGTGAGAAACTTTGATTATAATTATATTACATTAAAAATTAAATTACAAGCAATTATGAATAGGTCACAGCATTACTAAGAAAAATGACAGAAACGGCGAGTGTGAGCTGATGACCGAGATGTGATGTAAATGTGGTGAAGAACCACACAAAAAAGCAGCACCTCCTCCTGGAGACACGAGCCTATCGGATGATAAAAGCCAAACTCATGTGATGGCGGCAGCTGATTTCACACGTTCAGTTTTTGTAAAGATGTTTAGCATTTTAGTGCAGTCCAGGCAAAACTAGAAAATCCCTGGTGATTCACAAATCAAATAATCATTCACAAGCAGCTGATCCCAAATGAAGGTGGAACTCATTCTTTACTGCATTTCTGCCAATTCAAATGAACTTTCCTCTCAGAGCTTCTTAAATACTAGCAATACCTAGAGTTGCCCTACAGGCTTTCTGTAGACGACGATGTAGAAAATGTGACTGGTTCAACAACCTGGTTATCTCGAAAAAAAATCAGCTAGATTAGTCAAACTGATTAAACAAGGAAGTCAAGGAACTGTCACTGGATCTTGAGCACCATCTGACACTAGAGAAAATCATGTGCTCCACAGCTTCTGATCATGTTTATTTCATTGTGTATGATTGATGTTCTCAGCCTGTCTGTGAAAATGTGGACTGGTTTACATGTTCATGTTCTTCAATTGTAGTACAGAAGTGTTCTTTTTATAGGATTGGCCAGTAATGAGGGTTTGCCATATTTTGGATCAGTCATTTCGCTACAGTAACACAGCCGAATTGCAATAATAATAATAATAAATTAAATCTCACAATTCTGATCCCCCCCTTATAACTGACCTTATAACCTGCAATTCTGAGAAAAAAAAAGTCAGAAATGCAAGATGCAAAAAATAAAAGTCCAAATTGTGAGATAAAAAGTTGCAATTACCTTTACTCTGTAGCGGAAACAGGCTTCCATAAAGAAATTGCTAGTACATTTAACAAATAATTAAATAAAGAAACAGCAGGTAAACTTGAAAAGTACTATTTTCTTGTAAAACCTACTCAAACAATCAAAAATCATTTTTACAATCTACTAAACTATATTACTACCGTTTATTCCAATTATTATTAATAAATTCCATTTATTGAATGTCTTTAATTACATTGATGTTGCTGCCATTTCAAAAAAGCAATAAACCATAGTGAAATAATTGTATTAATGATGTTGATATCCCATAATCTCAAGAAGTCTCGTCTCCTTGCCTTTACCCGATATCAGTGCTACATTTCAATGGTAGTGAGGTCAGGACTGTCTTCAGTTGTTTTGGACTTACTCAACTTCCTTTGAATCGGAGTTCACAGAAACACACACTCACTCTGCGGCAGAGTTTCCTGATGCGGTTTGGAATTCATTAGTCCGCAGTGACGGCGAGCAGTCGAGGCCCTGAGGCGCTCCAGCACACCAACAACATCTATTCCCTCCACCATGATTCACAGTTGGAAGGAGACTGTGTGTTGGCACCGGAAGGGAGGAAACGCCTCCACTTGACTCACGGTCGCCTCACACTCATCGTAGTAATAGTTTTTGGAGAGCAGTGGTTTCCTCATAGAGAGTTCAGGAACACAGGTGTTATCAATCACAAACAGACAGGTCGCAGACAGTCTCGCAGAACCACACTTCTGATTATAGCCATAAAATCTGGTCCACTTAGCAGCTCATTCTAGACAGGAACCGCCCACTAAAGAAAAACGTCTGACTGACAACCACGCTTATGGTTAAGGATGCACCGATCGACCGGCCAGGGACCGGAATTAGCCGATTTTCCTCATGATTGGTGACCCATTTTTTAAAGGGGCAAGTTAGAGAGAATTTCACTTGCCTGACCGGACAAGAAGCCTGATTAAAACGTCAATAACAAAAATAACTAGGGAAGCACTGAAACTTGGCCACCAAAACTTTTTGCGCAAGAATGATTCTGATTTTATTGCATTCAGTGTAAAACGGAGACTGATAATGTGTTTATATCGTGCCAGATGAGGCTCATGCAGCCTGTCTGAGAGAGAGACAAAACAAACCAGCGCAACAGCACACAAAGAAACTGCATACTGCGGTAGAAAAAAATGATATTTATAATATATGCTATAGGTAAGCAACATTACACGACCAAGAAGTTTCCAGCGAATATCAGCACGATTGCAGTGTGACACTGATTTTATACAATAGTAGTTCAATAAACAACAAGTTAAAATTAAGTTACTTACATTTTAGACACAATATTGACTGTTTTTTGCTCAATTTCACAAATGAAAATCGTTCAAATCAAAGCCACAGCAGAACTGTTGTGTGTCTCCGAGTAACACAGCGGCGTTTCGTTACTGAATGAATCCACGTTTTTGAACGAATCGAGTGAGTCAATGATTCAGTGGCCCATTCATAAAGACAGTCACTTGCCTCATTTCTGAATGAATCAGCTGTTTGAATGAATCAGTTAAATGAACGACTAAATGACTCACTCATTCATTTGCTACCACATACTGGTGGTTTGGTTTCATATTTGAAAGTATCATTGCATTTTTCCCAACATTTCTTTGTATGTTCAAAAAATTATTTAAAACATTAATCTTATAAAATTATTTAAACATTTGCAATTTTTTGTAAATGCATTTGCGGCATCTCAGCTTCATCAAACAGTCTGTGTAAATACATCTAATGCCACTTCAGATGCAGCTTCTGTGTTTGTTGATACTGATTTCATTTGAATGTTAACAACTCTACAGTTTCTTATTATTCTAACTGAATTAATTGAAACAATGTAAGACTTTGATGTGAAAGATGACATTTAATAAGGTTAGGGGGAAAAAATTACCATTTATAAACATGGGAAAGGACATCTGTTTTGTTTGTATTTGCTGTCAATTATAGTTCTTAGAAAGAAAATCAGAATCAGCAAAAATCAGTATCAGCAGGTCACACTTCCAAAAAAACAAAAATAAATAAAAAATCGGAATTGGACAAGAAAATTGCAATCGGTGCATCTCTATTTACAGATAAGTAAATGTGAAATCGATAATACCAAATAAAAGACCAGCGTGAACATTTCTGTCAATCAAGTAGAGCTGCACAATCAGTCGAAATAAAACCAAAATGATCTCCATCTCTGCATCCGCTTCTGAGCTTGAGTCACTTTAATATGCATTTAGAAACGCAACACGAACCAACCATCTTCCCAAACTTGTAATGAGAAGCGCTTATCAACAAATGAAAAAAATTAAAATTAAGAAATTAAGACAGACATAAATATTAGTATTGTAATTTTACAGTTAAAAAATTATTAAATTATTATTATTATTTTGTATTTCTTATGTATTTCTTATTGTATATAAGAAATATTATATTTTAAATACTCCATTTTTAATTTTACAGTGAAATATTACAAGGGTAATATTACTTATTTTGTATTTAATATTTTTATATTTAATAATAACAATAATCATAAACATAATTCATAATAATATTACATATATAATCATACAATTTATTGTCAAATGGTGCAGTCCCACAATCAATTCTTATTAGATATTCTTGTTCAAACCGTGCATGGGGTAATTAAATTTAATTAAAACTAAAACCAAATCCATAAAGAAATTAAAGAAAATAAAACTTATAACAAAAAAATGCTTTGAATATTATACTTATAATAAAATGAAAATAAACTTGGGACTTGAGAAACTGAGATCAAATAAAATATACAAAAAAAAAAACACTGTCCAGTTGCCAAGGCAAGATTTCTCATTTTCATATAGTTTAACCTGATGTACTAAAATAACCAAAACTGCAAAATAAAAATTAAAAACTATAAAGAAAAACTCACGACAAAAATACTAAAATTAGAACTAAAATAATAACAGAAAATGTAAATACAAAAACTAATACAAAAAATGTATACAAAAATGTAAAGTATCTCCATTATACTAAAAGCCCCATGCAACCCTAAATTCAAGTATCAAGTAGGGTTGTGACGGTGAGGACATTTTCCCACCGGTTAATCGACGTGTGACAACACCGGTAATAATGGTATCACCACGGGGGCGGGGCGTTCCCTCTTTGTCTCGCTTTCCTTCGCTTTTAAATAGCTTGTAAAAGCTGTGTGCGCATTTTACTTTCACTTTCAAACAGTGGCAATTCGGAGTAACACAATTGTATCATTTTTAG